>NC_091758.1:11382700-11682700 GCF_043380555.1 Nothobranchius furzeri | reverse complement strand
TTTGCTTTGACCAATTCTTTGCTGAACCTGTATTTAGTGTCTCTGTAGGAGTCTTTTCTCCCCTTTTAAATGCATCTCTCTTTTCTAACCACAGCTGTTTGAGTTTAGGGGTAACCAGGCTTTGTCATTGTTATAACTCACCCTGGTGTGTGATGGTATGAAGCTGTCCCGACAGAAGTGGATGTAGGAGGTGACGGTATCTGTGAACTCATCTAAACTGTCTGAGGTGGCCTTCATTACCTCCCTATTGTGGCCTCTAATGTGAGCTTTGGGCTTGTGTGTCATTAGCTAGGGAAGAGATGTTGGGCATGATGTTGGTGACAGCCCATCAAAAGTCAAAGGCGCATCAAGCGTGTTGTGTTTTGTGAAAACGGTCTCTGATAGGTACGTTGTTGTGAACGACAGGATGGACCTGGTTGTTGTAGGAAGCGAGTGTCGGGGCAACTCCCGTGTCCTTTTGCAATCCAAGACCTTCATCATACACGCTAAACGCAAGACCTTTGTTTCTGCTCCGATTTTTTATGAGATGGACTTAAAGATCCAGATACACAATATTACCATTTCTCGCAAACATTGTTCACAAATCAGTCTAAATGTGTGATAGTGAGCATTTCTGCTTTGCTGAGATAATCCATCCCACCTCACAGGTGTGCCACATCAAGATGCTGACCTGACATCATGAGTAGTGCACAGTTGTACCTTATACTGCCCATAATAAAAGGCCACCCTGGAACGTGCAGTTTTTTGCTTTATTGGGGGTCTGGGGACTCAGAACCAGTCAGTATCTGGTGTGACCACCATTTGCCTCATGCAGTGCAACAAATCTTCTTCGCATAGAGTTTAGAGCTGAGGAAAATAATCAAATAATCGATGCATCGGGGGGCGGACATAAACGATTCTGCATCATAGAAGAGTACGCCATAATCGATTATAGTGGAATGTAGTTTTGTTTTTTTAATGACGGCACCAGCGCAGCATCCAAATCTGTCAGACTGAGCGTCCTCCACATTTACCAAGTGGTTCCGCCTTAATGTGGTACTGCAGGGCTGAGCGCTAGAGCTGTAACCTGAGACCGAACCGGAACCGAATCAGCCCGACCGGTTCTGTTGGATATGGGCCGTGAATTAAGTTAATTGAGCGGGTTGTCATGCGGCGCGCTCCGCTCGCTCGATCAGCGACTGAGAGAGAGAGACACTGCTCACACAAGAGAGAGGCTCGGAGGACGTTCCTCCAAACCGATGCTCCAAACACGCATTATTATTTTCATAATTTAATTACTATTTCTCCTGAAAGTGCTCAGTCAGACCGAGTGCTGTGATGCTGGGAGATCCGGTCTTGGGGAGGGGGCGGGGTCAATGACGGCGGCTGCAGCGTAACCTCTCTTTTATTTAGGGACACGGAGAAGTTAAAAGGAGAGAGAAATAGAAGATAGAAGTTCTTGTTCCACTTTATTCTTTTGTTTCATGAAGATAAACTGATGTTAAATTCAGCTGAAAGAGAAACTGGGAGGAAGCTTTGGTTCATTTTAAGTTACAGGAGGTCTTGTCTCCTGTCTGCTCCTCCACAGACAGCATGGACATGAGGGTTACATGGTGAGGGTCACACAGGACAGGTTAGTGGAAAGGTTTGTAGTTAGCTGGTTAGTGAAGGAGATCCATCAGCTGGGTAATTTAATCCTAATCCAGCCCACAGCCTTCTGCTGGTGTTATTATCAGAAAGAATAAAACACACATCTTAAATATTATTGGAAGTGTAGAATTTGTTTTATATTTTATTTTCTGCATCAAACAGAACTTGACTCATTCTCCAACATTCCAAAAACGAACCACTGGGTTCAAATAAAACAAACTAAGTCAAACATTTCATTTGGTGTTATTTCTGACATCCTTGAACTGTGGCATAAATATTTGACTCTAGAGCTGCTCAGAGACATCAAACACTCATATATGAACCCATTATGGATTTTATTATTACATTATGTGTCCTGTAGGTTTTCAGTACTTTTTTAGATTTTGTGAGTTTTTGCAAAGTGTGTTTTTCTCAGCCTGAGGCGTGGTGTTGAATGAGGAAACAGATGTTTTACTTTGTTAAATCTTCTTAAATGTTTAAAATGTTTTGTCCTAACCTGTTGTGAATGGAGAGATTTTGAGGGATGGCAGGTTGTGTCAATTACGTTTTTGATAAAATAAATAAAAAATAAAAAGCAATTATCTGACATCTTCTATTTATCAATGAAAACAAATCAATATGAAATAATCGTGATGCATCGGGATATCGAATCAAATTGAATCGTTGACCCAGTTATCGTAATCGAATCGGGAGACAAGTGAAGATTCACACCTCTAATAGAGTTTATCAGATTGTCAATTGTGGCCTGTGGAATGTTGGTCCACTCCTCTTCAATGGCTGTGCGAAGTTGTTGGATATTAGTGGGAACTGGTACACGCTGTCGTATATGCCGGTCAAGCACATCCCAAACATGCTCAACGGGTGACATGTCCGGTGAGTGTGCTGGCCATGCAAGAACTGGGACATTTTCAGCTTCCAAGAACTGTGTACAGATCTTTGCAACATGGGGCCGTGCATTATCTTGCTGAAACATGAGGTGATGTTCATGGATGTACGGCACAACAATGGGCCTCAGGATCTCATCACGGTATCTGTGCATTCAAAATGCCATCAATAAAATGCACCTGTGTTCTTTGTCCATAACAGATGCCTGCCCATACCATAACCCCACCACCACCATGGGCCACTCGATCCACAACACTGACATCAGCAAAGCGCTCACCCACACGACGCCACACACGCTGTGCCATCTGCCCTGAACAATGTAAACCGAGATTCATCCGTGAAGAGAACACCTCGCCAACGTGCCAGACGCCATCGAATGTGAGCATTTGCCCACTCAAGTCTGTTACGGCGACGAGCTGGAGTCAGGTCAAGACCCCGATGAGACGACGAGCATGCAGTTGAGCTTCCCTGAGATGGTTTCTGACAGTTTGTGCAGAAATTGTTTCAACCATTGTTTCAGCAGCTGTCTAAGTGGCTGGTCCCAGACGATCTTGGGAGGTGAACCTGCTGGATGTGGAGGTCCGGGACTGGTGTGGTTACACGTAGTCTACGGTTGTGAGGCCGGTTGGACGTACTGCAATATTCTCTTGAAACGCCTTTGGAGACGGCTTATGGTGGAGAAATGAACATTCAATGCACGAGCAACAGATCTGGTTGGTATTCCTGCTGCCAGCATGCCAATTGCACGCTCCCTCAATGCTTGTGGCATCTGTGGCATTTTGTTGTGAGACAACTGCACATTCCAGGGTGGCCTTTTATTGTGGGCAGTATAAGGTACACCTGTGCACTACTCATGATGTCAGATCAGCATCTTGATGTGGCACACCTGTGAGGTGGGATGGATTATCTCAGCAAAGCACAGGTGCTCACTATCACACATTTAGACTGATTTGTGAACAAAGTTTGAGAGAAATGGTGATATTGTGTACCTGGAATGAATTGTAGATCTTTAAGTCCATCTCATGAAAAATCGGAGCAGAAACAAAGGTGTTACGTTTATATTTTTGTTGAGTGTAGAATGACTTACTGAGAGAACTTGACTTGATATCCATGAGCTCCTCCTCATCCTGAAGATGTTCCATATCCTCCTCTTTCATGAGAAACGGGTCCATCACCCATGCGTTTTTTGTGACGAGTTTTTTTATGTCTGAAAATGAGGATGCCCTGCGATGGACTGGCTCTCTATCCAGGGGTGTACTCCGCCTGATTGCCCATTGACCGCTGGAGATAGGCACCTCTCACTGACAAAAGTAGTCCGGGCAAAGGTGGTTTCACGGTACAGTACCTCGCATTTTCCACGAGGCTGCTCTGGTGCAGCTTGTTAGTCCCACAGAGGTTTTGGTGCCGTTTCATTTATGCACTTACAAGTAATTTTTAAAAAAGCTCAAATGAATAAAATCTGAATTTTAAAAGGCTGTAATTTGATGTTACAATTATCAGTATAACTATCTAATTACCTTTTTGTCTAGAATATTCAGGACCCTGTTACAAAGGTGTCCCAGAGTGGTCTGGTTAGTCTGTGACCATACCGTAGCTCCGTAAGACAGACGAGAAAAGATCACAGAGTTTAAAATATATGTGCACATTCCGACGTCAGGAAGTATCTTATGATTTTAAAACTGTTCATATTTGATCTGACAACCTAGCAGGTTTTTTAACATCCATCCATTTCCATCCGCTTATCCGGAGTCGGGTCGCGGGGGCAGTAGCCTAAGGCGAGAGACCCAGGCTTCCCTCTCCCCTGCCACTTGGGCCAGCTCCTCCGGGGGAATCCCAAGGTGTTCCCTGGCCAGGTGAGAGACATAGTCCCTCCACCGTGTCCTGGGTCTACCTTTAGGTCTCCTCCTAGTTGGACGTGCCCGGAAAACTTCACCAGGGAGGCATCCTGACCAGATGCTCGAGCCACCTCAACTGGCTCCTCTCGATGTGGAGGAGAAACGGGTCTACTCTGAGCCCCTCCCGGATGACCGAGCTTCTCACCCTATCTCTAAGGGAGAGCCCAGGCACCTTGCGGAGAAAACTCATTTCGGCCGCTTGTATCCGCGATCTCGTCAGTCACTACCCAAAGCTCGTCGCCGATCTACGTTCCTACCCACATCAATGGTTTTTTTAACATGACTTTTAAAATTTAACTGAGAGTCTAAAATACTTCCAAAGTATTTCTCTTCCTGAACTTGTAGAACTTATAGAAATGGTCAAGGTGTTTGCACAGGGTATACGCAGGGATCTCAAAATTAAATTTGAGACATTTTCAAGACTTTTTAAGACCTTCTAAAAATAAAAGTAAGACTTTATAACAAAGAACTAATCAACTGTTCACCACTCATTCTCCACTTCACGTCGGGTTACGCCACATCCGGGACAGCGAGGCGGTAGCAATAATACGTAAAGCCACGTGGTGCAAAAATGCAAAAAGAGCGCACAGAAGAACAAAAAATAATTTTATTAGTTTGCACGCATCTATTTTTCATACCTGTGAACTCAGAGTCTGTGAAAAAAGTGACAACTAAATTAACTCCCCCTGTAGGGTTAGCATACGTACTTATTTTGGGCGCTTTTTAAGTAAAAAGATCTATTCTGCCTTTTATCTCCAACATCACCGTTAAATACACATAAAGTTATTATATAATTGATGTTTTATATATTCTATTTGAATTCATCTTAAACAAGCAAACAGCAAAAGTTTTAATGCTGTTTCTCAGCTCCTCTCCAGCTACCACAGCTTAACTCAGACTGGACCTTCTACTGTGGCTCTGAGTAACTTTAGTTACAGTTACTTTAAAAAATCAACTGATTTTATAAATATAGACAGGCCCACTATAAAATAATGAAGGTTTAAGCAGCTTTTTTACGTTTTCACTGAATATTTGTGCTGACTTTCCACAACAGAATGATGGTAAGAGTACCCGTAACATCTTTAGATCTATTTATGTTTACTTTCACTGATAACACCTCACTGAAACAACACTTTAACTCAACCCCCCCCCCCCCAAAAAAAAGCACAAGCCTCGGGGAACATCGGTTAAGGCTGACACTGAAAGGAGACAGACCTGCTAAAGTTCTGGACAGAAAACTGACGTATCTGGAGGGGATTTGTTTGATTTTACGAACTTTAAGCTCCAGCCGCAGCGAGATGTTGAAGCAACAGTAGCAGTGGTGCCGTGATACCGGCTACCGCATCGTGTTTTTGCCCAGCTGTCTCTGTGACTGGTCAAATGACAACTTGTGATCCACTAACAATGATGGTTTGTGAAGAGGATGAACACTCCTCGTTTTTCTGAAACTGATTCTAATAAAGAGCGACTGAAACCCGACCAAAGACTCACCTTCCCTAAAACAAAAACTCTTTGATTCACGTGAACGTTACATTTGGCAATTAACGGCAATTTTCACTGAAAAGCGTCAAGTTTGCAAGTATGAGACAAACGTATTTTAAATTCACGTCAATACGAACCAAATTTAAGACTGTACTAAATCCATTTAAGACTTTTTTAAGACTTAAGGGTCTTAACTTGCCTTTAACCAAATTCAGGACTTTTAAGACTTTTTAAGACCCCGCGGATGCGCTGGTGCAGCAGACTCTTTCATGGAGAAGCAGATACATTTTGTTTTTGTTTGTGATAAGAATTAAGTCGGAATCCTGAAGCAAAATCTTCGTTAAACTTTCAGTTAATTTATCACTAACTGTGTCTGTCATAGCCGGAGCTCGCCTGTGTACCAGGCAGTGACTATTTCCCGTCATAGAGGCAGCTCCATCTGTGCAGCGTGCCTCTAAATTATTATAGGATGGATCGTGTTTTGTGAAATGTGTGTTGACAATACAAATATAATCCTTGTGATGGCTGTTAAAGTGATTGTTTTCAGTTCAGCCTTTTCAACGAGAGGATCCTGCCCTACAGTTTCATCACGCTGGATATAGGGATGGGTACCGAATTCGGTACTTTTTAAGGTACCGACCGAGCACCGATTCACTTCATTTGAAACGGTGCCTCGTTTCGGTATTCGTCCTTCACAACGAGAACTTGCCTAGACAGCTGTGCATGCACAAGAGCGTTATGTCATCGGTCGCTGCGAGCGAGTTGTAAACAGAGCAGCATGGTAGAAAGAACGAACGCTAAAGCTTGGATCCACTTCACTAAATGTGATGGGTAACTGGGTGAAGATGAAACCAGCAACAACGATCTAAGTGTGAGGCATCATCGTTTAAATCTGCTCCAGCAGTTAAATAAACTGTTTAAGATAATGTTAGCTTGGTATGTTAGCTTCCTATGCCACCATTGTTATCAGCTAATGGTGCGTTCGCTTTCTCCTCGGAAATTCTAACTTCCCAGTAGGAAAAATCAATTGAAAAAAGATGGCAAAAGGAATGAAGATACACAGTAAATTTAGTTCACAGTAAAGATGTTTGCTTCAGTTTAATTATCAGCTTATAAAACTACAAGGACGATGATAAAATACAAACAGTTGAATGTTATTTATCGTGATATTTATCAAATATGGTTATATATTGAGAAAAATATATATCTAATTATAAAAGAGAATTAAAATATTAAACACTCAAAAGTATCAAAAATTGGTACCTTTAAGTACCGGTATCGATTCCTAGGTACCGGGAATTAGTACCGGATCGATTCAGATGTCAAAGGTACCCATCCCTAGCTGGATATGGAGAGAGCACTCAAACCAAGCAATAGTTGCTTGGTTTTGGTCACTCCCAGCTCGGGCAAAGCTGTCCATAATGTTGTGGTTCTGTTGTGGGAACCCAGGATTCTTTAAAGAAACCACAGCAGTCTAAAGTCATGCTTTCATATCACTCACCTGAACTTCTCCCAGTTGTTTCATCAGCTCCTGCAGATAAAACAGGGTGGTTAAAGATCATCCAAGTCAATGGCAGGAGGAGAGTGTGTGTGTGTGTGTGTGTGTGTGTGTGTGTGTGTGTGTGTGTGTGTGTGTGTGTGTGTGTGTGTGTGTGTGTGTGTGTGTGTGTGTGTGTGTGTGTGTGTGTGTGTGTGTGTGTGTGTGTTACTTGTGATCGTGGCCCAGGGACTGTGGTTTTCATTAGAGGCCCGTCATAGTCGTAGTCCAGCTGGGCCTTTGCTGCAGCCTTACTGATGTATCTGCTCCCTGTTGAAAGAACATAAAACACTGGTCAATCAGCACAGGAGGAGTGACACAGGTTCAAACTCACTAAAGAATAGGGTGTGATGCTTCCTGACTTAAAGCCCACTGAATCACTTCCATGTCAGGGTAACAAAAACAGAGTTCACGTCGACATTTTTCACATGATCGCAGCAGAACCTGCAGAGGATAACGCTGCAAGCAGGATAATCCACGACAAGGTGCCAAAACCACATGAAGACAAATGTTTTAAACTGTGTGTGCCCACCTTCATTCGTAACTATGAAGGCAAGTTAAGGGTCTGCTTTGGGTTACAAAACGATACATGCTAGCTCCTTATTGGGACAGTGAGTAAGTAACAACGGCATCACTTCAGAAACAAACTCATGATATTAAAGCTTGGCATTATAAGGGAAGGAGGAGAAGATTTGGAAATTTGAACAACTATAGCTCCACCCCCCCCCCACACACACACACACACACACACACATCGTTTGACTGGGAAGTCACGTTGTCTTTTCTCCCAATTCTTTACAGAAAATGACGAGAAATGTACACGAACAAACTCTAAAAACAGAAAGAGCTTTGAAGACAAGGTAATGTTTTTTCCTGCCTTCAAACTGGATCAAATGTTTATAAATGTTGCAGCAGACGATTGTTTCTTTTACATTCACATTTACGGAGCAAAAACAACTTGGAAACGATGACTGATGATTAAGTGGTATACAGAAAGTTGATATCTAACTGAATAAAAGTGTTTTAGTTTTAGAGCAGATGTGGTTGGTTGTCCTTTTAACATGAACATGAAAACGTAATAAAAATAACATATTTATTTGTTTTCAAACATCCCAGATGTAAAACTGATGGGTGTGATGCAGCAACACATCTGGTCTTCAATCAGCCTAAAAGAGAACATGTTCGTTGAGCTTCTTTGGCTACCGCTAGCTCAAATCGCTAACACTAGCATACAAAGTCCTGGTTGGTACGGCTCCCATCTAACTGAATCCTCTTGTAAAGGCTTATGTCACGGCTCGGCCACTACGGTCACCAAAGTATCGTCGGCTAGTGGTGCCTACACCACGCTCAAGACAATCCAGACTCTTCATGTGGAACGACCTACCAAGCACTACCAGAACAGGAGCGTTTTTGTCCATTTTCAAGAATCTCCTGAAGACCCAGCTCTTCAGAGAGCACCCGTCCCCCCACTCTACGGTCCACTCCTTGTTCGCTTCCCTTTAAGATTCATTATGCTGCCTCACTTCTACCTAGGATTGACTCAGTGCTGTTTGTTGTGTTAGCCTCAAGGGCAACCTGCTGGCTTGATTATCACCTGTAAGTCGCTTTGAACAAAAGCATCTGCTAAATACATAAACATGATGGCTAATCAGTCCCACTGCTGTAGGACTGAATAATTCTACACTTTACGTGCCACCGGAGTTTTCCCCTTTCAGAAATTAGGTAAGATTTTTCAGAAATCTGTAAAAGTGATTATCTTATCATGTACTGCGATATAATGTGAGCAATTCGTCTTTTTTTTTGCTAAGCATGCACCCCGTCCTGCAGAGCGCCGTGAAATAGGAAACTGAGCGCCGACCAGAACTAACCAATAGCGTTAGACTACCGCTTACATGCTTCAAATTTAAGGAATCCCTTGGCTGATGCAGAGTTGATGAACTTTTCACGGACAAGCAAGTCTTTAAAACATAAATATATGAGAACACAACATGACATGAGAATAATACTCGTAAAACAACGTGTTTTCGCTGTGTGTCGGCTACAGAAGCACATTTATTAACAAGAAACGTGAAGTCGCCATCTTTAAAAAATGGAAGGAGTGTGACACGCTTAGCTGCCACTAGATGGTGCCATCAGTTCAGTGAAATACTCCGGAAAGAGGCGTCAAGTAAGGCAAATTTTACAAAATGACATGGAAGAGTTGTGCGACACAACGAATCGATGACGCAATTCGTTGCCAACGCTTTTAGTAATCGATTTTCATCGAATTTATCGATTCGTTGTTGCAGCCCTAGTCCTGTCCTCCAGTTTTGCTTTTCATTGTGGAAGTAATAGCAGGGTTTCTGCCAGGCTTTGCTTGGTCACCCGCCAGGCTAAGCGTACCAACCGGAGGGTTGCAGATTCGGGCCCCATCTGTCACCGTTGGTGTACTTGGGCAAGATACTTGGCCTGCCTGTGGTGGTCGGGGAGACCGGTGGCGCCTCGGGCAGCCTCGCTTCTGTCAGTGTGCCCTAGGGCAGCTGTGGCTACGGTGAAGCTCATCACCACCAGTGTGTGAATGACTGGATGTGTTGTGAAGACTCTTGGTGAGGTTTTAGAACGCTAGAAAGCAGTGATGCACCGATATGAAATTTTGGGGCCGACACGATATCCGATATTAATATCACTGTTATGGCCGATACCGATATACTGACATTAATACGTCTAAAATCAGCAGATTTTGTACTGAATTAAATTATTGAAGCTGAATTTACATTATTATGTACACACAACACACACATACACACACATCTACAGTTCTGAGATGATTTCATTCACAAGACTTAGCAATTACACATCATCCCCTCACCCTCTGAAACAGGCAAACAAATGGAGATGAGATGGAAAAACTATCGGTTGTTAATATCGGCCCGGTTTCATTTATCGGGCCGATACCGATACTGATGCCGATGTATTGTCCATCCCTACTATAAAGCCATTTACGATTGTACCATGATAGTATTTGTCTTATGTACTTATTATTGTTTCTGATAAATGTGAAGATCAGTTTAAACGTGTAATGCTCAAATTTAAAATGTCAAAACTTCAAACTAAAAGTATAATAAAGCTACTCTGTTGTAGCCAGGATGGTTAAAAATCTAAATAATTAATAATAATAATAAATAATCTCCTGCTTCACGAACCTGAAGTCACTGTAATGGTTCTGGGTAATCATGTTTCCTGTCTTTGTGTGTGGCCAAACATGGAGTTCCTGAGTGCTGACTGAACGACCTTTGACACCACAATCACAAATTGCTAAGCACAGTCAAACATTCATATTGATTATAAAGCACTGCCCTTTGTACATCTTTGTTTCTCTGAGAACATCACAGATATCGGTATTTTACGTTTAGAGGTGAGAAGGGATCAAAGTCCACTCACACAGCAACCATGAGCATTAAAGCCAGGTGGGAAATCTTTATGTGCTTTACTGAAGAACAGGCTTCCTGGACAGAGTTCCATGTTGGATTGCAAAAACATTTTTATAGGTCATAGCAGAGCTCAAAGGGAAGATCTCTTCGTAAAAACTGAAAAGCAACGAGGAAACTAAGGAATTTGTTGTAAAATTCTTATTAGCTGAACAAATTGCTCGTTTACATTCTGGTTCATCTATCCAAGGTGTTTGTGCCGGGTTTACCTGCAGCGCTGAGACGAAAGTTGTTTTGCAGGGAGAGAGTGAGCTGACGGCTGATCAAGGAGGTCGCCATGACTAATGCAGCCGCTGACAGGAGGACGTGTGTGAGACCCGAGTGACTGGCTTCACTCAGCCACCTGCAGACAAACAGAGGAGGGAAGTTATGATGTTTCCCGTGGAAGGGAAGGACAGAAAACCAGGCAGAAGGACAGCTGGCAGAGAGAAATCAGAGGAGGCAAAGGTCTGATTTCTGCTGGTGGGCTGGCTAAAGACAGCAGCAGCACTTCTGAACCCAGCTCAGCTCAGCGGAGAATCACAGCTCATCACATGGTAGAGTCAAATATTACCTACGGTAGCGACCCACCATGTTCACTGACTTCTTAAATATGAAGTGTGTGTTTTAGACAACTTGTGACATTTCAGAGCCTGTGGAGCCACTCATGTCATCTGAGCAAAAGCACATTGCTGCATAATGCAGCTGATCTCAGTGGTGCACACAGGAGAACAACAAAACATCAAACTTCTGCTCCAGTGTCGAGGAGAGAGGTGTTGAACACAGCAGCTCCTTCTCTTTTTTCATCTCTTATGTAACGCGGCCAGCAGGAACATTCTGGTTATCCCCTTCACACAGAATAGAAAACCCCAACCCCTAAACACACACACACACAAACACACACATTCACACACGCACATTCACACACTGTGTACACACACACAACTCACCACACATTCATGCACACTCAGACAGTCTCTCAGCAACGACTCGTGAACTGGATGAAACTGGTTTAGGTTGTGAGAGTTACACAAGACTGCATCTACCAGGCTGGCGGGGCGGGGGAGTTACATGAGGGATGGCTGAGATTGAACCGCAGCAGAGTTGGAACAGAGGCTCGCCCTGCCACATGCACGTTGATTATGGAGAAACAATGGTTGTGTAGCCCAGACTCTACGAGTAAAGGTAAAGCCCTTTAAGGGTTGCCACCGATCACTACCCCACCTACGGGCCAGGCCCCAGCTCGGTACTGACCCTTTGCACCTACGTCCTCTTATCACGTGGCTCCACTATGCCACACTATCCGGCAGTATTGAACTGAGGCCTAATTTGATGACTGAGGATGTTTTTTTTTCTGCCAGTTTAGTCTTCTACTGGTTCAAGCCCAGTTCATGCGTGTGAAGTTTTAGCACACCTAGGGGATGCTCATAGAGGACAGTGTTAACAAAACGTAAGTTTACGAACATTAGTTTACATCCTCCCCGCTGCGGTTCACAGATGTAAACAGGTTGCCGACTGCCAGAGTTCACCCGCCGGACGTGTTACAACAGCTTTTCACTCGGTTCGTGTTCGCGGCAAATCTGAAAATCCTTTGAAGGCTGTTAGTCCGTTACCGCTGCGGCTCATCTCCATCTTTGGTCTCCATCAAAGTTGTTCAAAAAAAAGACGTGAGTGTAGTTTACACCCTTGTCTGTTAGCGCAGCCAACCTATTACCATTTTATTGTTGAATCAAATACATAGAAGCGCTAAAAAGCTGCAAACTGGCTTGTTAGGACTAACTTCCCAGGAGTTTCAACATGTGTAAACGGTCTTCCTGCCATTCATCACAGAGAAGGAGGCGGTCCCGTGAGCGGAGTGACACCTCGTGCAAAGGGTCAATAAAATGGACTGAGGACCGTTAAACATTTCCAAAGGCTAATAAGCCACCCTGGACCAGAGAGGCCCACTTTTTTAAAGGACTGATAACAGGGCCACAGAGAAGGCAGCTAGGTCGCTCACTTTTTTAACAGAAGTTAGAGCTGGCAGCAAGGCGACAGGAACTTGAGCAAATCCTGAACCGTGGCTCAAACAGTGTTTTAGCCAAAGTGTGTCAAATCACTGTTAATTCCCAATGAGGGACTCGCAAGCGGGACACGGGTCTGTGTCTTCTAACACCTCTCAGTTAACATTTCATGAGTGGATGATTAAAAACTGATCAGTCTGCAAACCCCTGAAAACAGGAGACTGCTGCAGCACGTTTTAATGGTGCTGACGGCTACACCTCTATCCATCAGCACCTGCAGAAGGCAGAAAATATTGGTTAACAGACAAAAGAGGGGGTCTACACCCTGCTCCTCACATCAGCACTGAAAAACAGCCATTTAAGGAGGTTTTCCAGAAGCGCTACTCAGGTTCGGTATTTTCCCTCTACTTTCTTCCCCATTTTTAGTCCCTGCGTCAGGTACCCGTTGAGGTACCTGGCAAGGCTGAGTCGGGCTGGCATCGTTACTCTGGCCGCTGACTGGCTAGGGGGCGGAGTCAATGGTTGCTCCCGAGTTTTTTTGCCTTCTGATTCACTGCTTGCAGCCATTTCCTGGTTCAGAGAGTATGACAAAATGCCATAAAACTGAGCAAAATGTCCAGCAACACCACCATTTTTCAACCGAGTCGTGCTTCTGTGGAGCATACAGGTTACCTTACACTGTTTACTGATCCCCTCATGCTCTTTTTCAAGAGTAAAATCCCCCCTCAAACCATGCTGTACAGAGCTGTTTTAGGATGAGTAGCGCTCCTGGAAACCCGGCTTTAGGAGAATAGAATGCTTTATTGGAGAAAGAATGGAGTTGTGCATACTTCATCATGAGAGAGCCCTGAGGTGTCTAAGAGCATTCGTTCAGCAGCTGAACCCAAAGTTGCTGGCCTATTGCTGGGGGGTGGCTGATCCCCCGTCAACTTGGAGGAGAAAGGCCTCCCTCCATTGCAGCTGCCACATCCAGGCTGCTACGAGCAGCTGTAGATCTACAAACCACGGTACAGAACTGCGCCTGGGAGCCATCATTACTGATAGCTGCTCTGCCCAAACCCGATCCAGGAACCGCAGAACCAGCGGTCCTGGGTGGGAATGCATGAAGAATCTGCCTGGGCCATGGTTAGTGGGAGAACGTGTCCACTCCCAGTGGAAGCTCGTCAAGTGTTCTCAAGAACCACAACTGACACAACGTGTTCTTGCACACGGCGTCCAAGTCCACTGGGGCTTTCCCGTACCTGTTCCAGACCCGAACAATAAGATCGGGGGGGGGGGGGGGGGGCAATCTGAGTGACACTGTACCTACCCTGGACATGATGTCCGCCCCCACGTTCAGGACACCCAGAATGAAGATTGCCCTGATTAACAGCAGGTGTACAAGAGCCAAGCACAGCACTCTCCTGGCCTCACGCTGGAGTGGAGCTGAATGAACCCCACTCCTGTGTTGCTGCTACCTGATTGTCCATGTGAATGAAAACACGAAGACCCTTGAGCAGAGAGGCGGTGTCTGAACTAAACTGGCAGCAGTTCCAGCACGTTTATGTGGGAGGCCAGTGTTCTCTAGTAGCTTCTATAAACAATGAAAATCAGAACTCAACAACTAAATAAAAGTCAGCTCCTTATGAGGTGGATCTGCTGCGTTGTATTCTCAATTACTGGTATAGTTACTGCAGTTACTATGTACCTAAACAGATAAACAGGGACAGATGGTTGTCCTCATTTCCTAAACACAGAATTAATAATCAAAGGAATCCTCCATTAACACCGTCTGGTCTACCAGGATGAAGGAGCATCCTTTCAGTATTTTCTATTTTTGCTCTTCTAAATATGCTTGCGGCTCCACGCTTTCAGATAAATCAAAGACCTATTTTCCCTTCTCACAGTGTGAACTGGCAGCGGGGCAGCTCCGCTCTGGCGGGAGACAGTTTAGGCTTTATTAGCTACAGTTCAACAGTCTTGTTTTAGTTCCTCTGTAGGAAATTAGAACTTGTTAGTTATACGCAGACACTGAGTTGTGATGAAACCATAAGATTTAGCACATTTGTTTATCCCGTGAATAATGTTGCCACTTGTACCCTCCATCATTGCCATTCCACAGTCAGAACCAACTAAGAACTGCCACCCTGTCACTATGGCAACAATCCAGGGGAGAAACTAAAAGGAGCAGGGCTTCGTAAGCCTCGTGGCAAAAACATCCAGGGAGTTAGTTCTTCTAGACTGTTTTTTATCCGCTGCATATTTGTTCTGTTTTTTACCTGAAACAGACGTTATTAGTGAATATGAGCCAAACCCATGAAGCACTTTAAATCATGTTCTATGTGTAGGCCACGACCCTCCAGGAGCCACACACTGATGTGAACAAGCTGGATGGCCGCTGTCTTGTCTGGAAGAGGCATTAATGTTAATGTTTGTGTCAGCAAACAACGAGGATCTAAAGCTGCTTCAGCGCTGCCCCCCCCCACCCCCACCCCACCCCCCACCCATCAGGTTTAGTTGGTTACAGAGTGGCGAAAAAATCAGGCCACGGACTGAGTGTAGTGACATCATCACCTAGCATCAGGCCCACAGGATGAAGGAGTCTGGAGACACTGGGCTGTGGTCTACTCACATGTTGGTGTTGGGTGTAACAGAATGACGTGTCTTTAACGTTTTACAGTAGTGGTAATTTGATGTTTGTTGACGTTGAGACAAATGATGTGTGTCGTAGGGCTGGGCGATATGGCCTCAAATTTATATTGCGATATAATCTGAAGCATGTGCGGTAACGATATATATTGCGATATATTTTTTCCTCTGTTTATATATGTCAACATGACATGCTTTTAAATATCCTCATGTGGCAAATATAGGCCACATGAGGCATATAGGCCTCCTCCTCCGCCCACTCCATGCCTTGCAGTCACTGCCATTCTGTTGTCCCAATGTCAGCAGGGTGCACATCTTAGTGATGTCATGTGTTACTGCAATATCACGGTATTGCGATATAGCCAAAAACTCTATCATCACCCAATTTTGTATCCTTTCTACCTTATACCGTTTATATTGCCCACCCCTAGTGTGT
Organism: Nothobranchius furzeri; assembly: GCF_043380555.1. Classification (NCBI taxonomy): domain Eukaryota; kingdom Metazoa; phylum Chordata; class Actinopteri; order Cyprinodontiformes; family Nothobranchiidae; genus Nothobranchius; species Nothobranchius furzeri. The sequence goes on along the minus strand of NC_091758.1, from coordinate 11,666,759 downwards.
CGCTCTCCTCCGTCCTCATGATGCTCCCAACACTTACACCTAAACTGGTCATTGACATTTGGGACAGGAGGGTCCGTCTGACCCCCAAACACACCTTAGTAGGAGGGAGTGTGCAGCTACTGCACACGTTAGCTAAGGATGGCTGTAACATGCAGCCTTAATTCTGACACAATCAAAGAAAATTCTGTCTAGATGAGTTTTTTACAGTCCTGACGGGATGCTACAGTAGAGTTAAAGCTGTTTTAGCCCATTTGTAACACAAACCTCAGAACTTCCTAGTTAGTCCTTTACTCCAGGATGTAGTGCAGTTTGTTTATTGACTTGCCTTTAACACCAGGCTAATGTTTAGCTGTGAGCAGACAACAGAGAATATCTGCGATTGTCCTACTTTCAGGCTGGTACTGGATCTGAATACATTGTTAATGAAGCCTGTTTCACACTGGCATGAGGCAGTCTGACTGGATGATTTGCTCTTGACGTAATCACTAGGGATGCACCGATGGATCGGCATTTGATCGTAATCGGCCGATAGCGCCCCTATCGGTTTTGATCGGAGTTTTCAAAATAGATCAAAGCAGACCGACCAAGTAGGGTTGTCACGGTAACCAGTGTAGCGGTAAACCCCGGTAAAAAAAAAAAAGTTAATAATAATAACCGTCTTGTTTTTAAAAAAAAAACTATATTATCTTGGTGGGTTTACCGTGGCTGCGGTGTAGGCGCGGTGACCCTTACCAGCCACCGTATCATCTGCTGAAGTTGCAGGACCGGCGGCACATGCACGCTTTGCTGTTTACAACCAAAACTTTCTTGAAGCTAAAGCTGAAATAATGGTCAAAGGAGGAGACGGCAGCGCTCAGGAGGACATTTTTTATCCCTCGGAAGTACGGGCATCTTTTAGATATTTGAAGAATGCCGAGGGAGTTGATAGAAGACGGCTATCCTGTTTGCAGCACGTGCAGAAAAAGTGTCTGTGAAAGGCAGCAACGCTTCAAATCTCATGACACATCTGCGTGACCATCACCCACAACTCTACAGCCAACGCAAGGCAAGCTAACGTTAGCGTTTTAGCTAAAATGCGTGATCCAAGGATTTGGGTTGAGGGAGAATGCAACGAGTCGCTATATAAAGCAGCCGCAGCGCCGCTACCTGCGTATAAACCGTGTCGCTGACACCGCCATGTTGAAATGACGCTATGCATTACGGGGCTCCCAGGGGCAGAAAAGAGTTGGTCTCTCTCCGAGAATAATTATGAATTTAACAATGATTACTGCCTGATGACATTTTCCCAAATCTGCAAAGCTTACTGGAAGGACACAAACCGAGGACAATATTTTCCTGATATAGGGTTTATTACTCAAGTAAGGGTAAAAAAGTATCTGATTAGAAGGCTACTTGAGTACTGAGTATCATCTGAACTAATATTTTTAAAATGATGACATCAAACAGACATAAAATAAGAAGTTATGGGCAAATATTGGCATTTTAAAGGCTAAAGGGGAAAAATGTAAACAAATAAACAACATAATTACAAAATAACACATTTTAGGCAAAATTTAGACATAAACTGAGGACAATAATTCCTGACATACAGGGTTTATTTAATTGTGTGAAAATGTAGCACGTTTAAAAAAATATACAGCGATAATACCGAAAACCGTGGTAATTTTGGTCACAATGCATCCCTAGTAATCACACTCCCAGCATGTGCAGAACGTGAATAGTCTGTAGAGAAAAGGTTTGGTAGTGCACATCAGGACTAACCTAATCCCTCTCTGTTTAGTTTCTTTGACTTGAAAGAGAAATAAAAGTGGAAGAATTTCAAGAGGAGTTAGGACCGAAACCTTTGAAGCCCTGCAGTCTTTTTAGTCCCTGTAATGAACAGCGTAGCGTCCAGAAATGGTCAGTTTGTGATCTATATTTTGGCCTTTTCAGAGACCGGTCATCTTCAGACACTAATCTGCCTCTGTGCATCTTCTAATCTTCCAAGCTGCAAGAAAGATTCCACAGTGCTGTGTTGATACTTCGATTGTCAACATCAAGTTACTCAACTGGAAAAGGGTGGCTTGCCAACTCCGGGTCGGGAGAGAGGTCCTACCTCAAGTGGAGGAGTTTAAGTATCTCGGGGTCTTGTTCACGAGTGAGGGTAGGAGGGATCGGGAGATCGACAGGCGGATTGGTTCAGCGTCTGCAGTGATGCGGACGCTGAGCCGATCTGTCGTGGTGAAGAGGGAGCTGAGCCAGAAAGCCAGGCTCTCGATTTATCGGTCGATCTACATCCCAATCCTCACCTATGGTCATGAGCTTTGGGTAATGACCGAAAGAACGAGATCGCGGATACAAGCGGCCGAAATGAGTTTCCTCCGTAGGGTGGCCGGGCTCAGCCTTAGAGATAGGGTGAGGAGCTCGGTCATTCGGGAGGGGCTCGGAGTAGAACCGCTGCTCCTCCGGATCGAAAGGAGTCAGTTGAGGTGGTTTGGGCATCTGGTCAGGATGCCTCCTGGACGCCTCCCTGGGGAGGTGTTTCGGGCATGTCCTGCCGGCAGGAGGCCCCCGGGTCGACCCAGGACACGTTGGGAGAGGTTACATCTCCAATCTGGTCCGGGAACGCCTTGGGGTCCTGCCGGAGGAGCTGGTGGAGGTGGCCGGGGAGAGGACGGTCTGGAGCTCCCTAGTTGGGATGCTACCCCCGCGATCCGAACCCGGATAAGCGGAGGAAGACGACGACGACTATGTTACTCCTTCAAGGACTCTCTGCCGAGCTGCGTCTTATCTATTCTTTGCTTCACAGAACAAAAGATGAACTTTTATAATTTAATCATATAATGAAATGAACAATATGAGTTAATCAATGAAAACATTTCATTTAACACCTTGTCCATTCATTATATGATGTGTGCAAGAGTTTGGACAGTAGCAGAAGGTTAGATCAAGCTGGATGGATAATCACAGATTCAGACTTCCAAAGACCGAGAGCCCTTGAGACGGATTCTCTGTGTTGTAACTGCCTTCTGTAATTTTGTGCATAGCAGAAAAATTTGTGACTGTAACTTTTGCTGCTTCTTGGCCAGGACTGCCTTGAAAATGAAGATTTTAATCTCAATGGGACCTTCCTGGTTAATTAAAGAATAAATAAAATACATAAATGTGTTGTTAAACCCAACCAATGGTGGGCTAATCAACACCCTACTGGGTCAGAATCTATAGAATTAAAAGAAACGTGGCCGTCTCTGAAGCCAGAAACGTTGCCATGGTGACGTTCCGTCCAGCTGGTCCAGTAGAGCTATAGTGTTAGCGCATTCCCGGGACTCTGCTGCCTAGCAGCCCCAACGCCATAGATCTTGGATGGCTTCACCTGGGCAATTAGTTTCGTCAGTAACGTTGCTTACGTGGTCGTCTGTGAAGTAGGGTTGTCACGATACTAAAATTTCAAACTGGATTCGATACTGGGAAAAAAAACTCGATACTCGATTTTGATACTATTTAAAAACACCAATTTATTGAACAAGTTTATTAAAAAATAACATTCCTCAATTTATATTGCAAAAATTAAATGTTAAGAATTAAGTGTATAAAGTGCTTAAACCTTTCAAGTATCAGCATTTTTTAAAGTGCATACAAAAACTGGCGAAAGTTAACACTTTAAATCATGAATTGTCTCACTATATATAAACTATTTGCAGAGTGATGTTTTGCTGCTTAAACTCTGTTTAAGGTGCATTTTTGTCATAAGATGTAATGCCATATGTTTTGTTCTGTACTTTTGAACAACTCTGTTGGTCAATAAAGGGAGAAAACGAATTTCTCCACAGTAGGACAAAGGTACATCTACCGGTAATCTTAATAAAAACAGACTGGCGCACGGCAGTGACGTCATTAAAGCACCGGTTAGATTAGCCGCGGCTAGTCTGTTTACGTCTAGAAATCCCAGACCCGCTCCAAACGAACAGGTGAATCACGTTAATGATTCCTAACAAAACCTTTCGACATGAAGAGGTTTTGGTGCAGATAGTGTCTTATTTCGAGGCTGCACCACGGGTGCCCGTCCACACCCGTTATATGGATATACACTGATGGCGATTCGCCGATGGATCTAAATACCCCGGGGAATCCAAGTAGCACCAAAGTTGTCAGCGTGAGTAAACAAACGTACTGCATGCTAGAAATTAAGTCCGGGTTGCAATAAACGGCAGTTTTCCTTTAAGCACATAAGCGTGAATATACAACTACGTGTCAGACTTGGTATGCTAATTAAGTTGGGCCGTGAAGCGCCTCCCAAATTCGCTGTTTATGTTTTTGTTTATTTATTTGGCAGACAAAACTTGGATCAGAGACAACTCGCGTGGGAAATTGCTATGTAGCCATGCGGCGTCTTCTTCTTCTGCTTGTCTGGGAGGCGGAGGCTGCTTTACGGCATCTGGCTGTCGTGTGTGTCGGTGTACTTGAAGAAGGCTGTGTATAATAGTCCATAATATCGATACCACAGGGATGGAATATCTTATTTAGATACCACTTTTAGTATCGATTTATATCTAGGTATCGATTTTTTTGACAACACTACTGTGAAGCCGGAAACAGGTTCACAGCGCGGAGGTACAGCAGGTCGTTTCACCGCATTCAAACGAGGATAACTTGAGTTGTTGTGAAAAGCGCTTTTAAACTAATATATTATTAGAACCTCAGTGAGTACAGCCCGCTGTGTGTGCATGCGTGTGTTCATCCAAGTCGAGTGCAGTTGTCCCAGCCCACCCCGACAAGCATCATAGACTACATGATGTACGCAGAGATTCTTCAGAACAGAGTTTGATTACTGCATCAATCAACTGATGACCATTAAATTATACAATTCCTCACATAAATGCTCTTTTTAAACAGCATCGTCTCGACTGGCCTCCTAAATGTACATGCTACCGCTGTTATGCTCCTTGCAAGTTTCAGCCCCCAGCTCTGTTAGCACAGTCCTGATGAAAAGGGACTTGGGCAACCATCACATCTTTTACAATGCCACGCCCCTTCGTATAATCTGTGCATGTGCACGCAAACTAGTTTATCCTATTTGTGTGGAACACATCTCCCCAGTTAACACTAACAGGAGACTATAAAGTTCAACACTTGATGAATAAAATTAATAAGTTCATTGTGACTGATTTAGGGATTTCACAAACGACTATCATACGTTCTCCTGCAATGCCCTGGTCCTGTAGAATGAGCCCTGGCATTTTTACTGTGATTGCCTGTTTTTCTGTAAAATCACAGAAAAAGAGAGATGCTCGGGTCGAGCAGGCTGCTTCATGCGCGTTCACGCTCAGGCATAGTCCTCCGAACCGTTCTTTGAACGTTGTTAAATGTTACAGATCCAAAGTGTTGGCCGTTTAGATCGCCTAGTAAGACGTTGGGCTTCCGTGCAAGGGACCCGGGGTTCGGTTCTGGATGTGAGCATGGTTGTTTTAGAGTTTCTTTTGTACATTAACTGTATATTTTTTTACAGTCAGATGCCCAAATTTTTATTTGAGACTCACCGAATGGCATTGAATTTGCAGATAAAAAAGATGTGGGTTCAACTTTCATTTTGGAACAATTTTTAAAGCAAGGGCAGGGAATGATCTGAGCATGCAGGAAGACTGACCCATCATAAACCTTTGTCAGCTGTGCTGAAGAGAAAGGTACAGAACCAAATTATTTAATTAATTAGCTGCGTGTTCTCCTGTCCTCTGTCCTCCGGGCCACACACACACACACACAAGGGACTGTCTCAGCTGTTATTTTCATTAAGGAGCGTGCAAGTACAATATGCGCGCCTCGTGCACGAGCCTACTATTGAAGCTGCCGTTACGCTTTTGGCCTGAGGGGGCAATCGCGAGCATAAAAATTCAAAACTCCGTAAAGTCCCTTTAAAGTTAGTTTATTTACCAGATTAATAATTCTGTTATATTACATAATGTATATTAAGATTTCACACAAAGAAAATGTTTTATGCTTTAAAAAATATTAGTTTCTTGATGCTTCAGTCAGAAACCTTTTTATTTTAGCATGCATTATATTGTAATGTTTATTTTGAGTCCAGAGAGAAACAAAAACACGTCTCTCTCTCACACACACACACACACACACACACACACACACACACACACATTAAAAGTTGTTTCAAATTTCTTCTCCATCATGGTGGTAAAATGGAATCGGCCTGGTAGGTAGTTGTCGTGGTAACCTGGGTTGAGCTGCTTGTTCATCTCTTTGAAACCTTGATTGCCGACCATGGACAGGAATCTGGTGACCAGCAGTGCTCACAACGGCCTCGGTCAGGACTTGCTGAGGTGTAGCCTGACCAGCTAGCCCCATTCTTCCTTATGGGAAGCATGTTTTTATTGTCAAATTATTAAATATGGGGGTGAATGTCTTGAAAATGACAATTTTATTAGTCTGGTTAATTTTTTAGGAGAGATAATGTTTTATGCCTATGAATTAGGGATGCACCAACATGAAATGTTGTGACGATACCGATATTATTTCAGTGTTATGGCTGATAGCCTATATTTACTGATCTCGATATATATACACACAGACATTTAAGCTTCTGAAGCAGACTTTGTATAGACTGAAAATTATATATATTATATATATATATATATATATTATATAATATATATATACATATATATATATATATGTATGTATATACATATATATATATATATATATATATATACATCCAGGGAATCAGTCTCATCAATGGAAAATAGCAAACTTCCATGTCAAATCAGCATCTTTTTGCAACACTTGTTCTATGAAGCTCTAATTCTTGTTTCCTGTGATATATGGCAGTCAACCATGACTGTACACACAGGAAAATCTTTTGTTGTACCACTCAGAAATTCATAACAATGTCTAACTTACTGTTTGAAGCATCATATCATTGACAGAATAAAGCCATTGCCAACAAGAATGGTCTTTTCACAAATAAAGCACTAGAGGTGCAGAAAAAAATCGATTCAAGTCTGAATCGGGATTCTTATTTATAAAGATTCTGAATCGATTCACAAAGGTTCAGAATCGATTCCAAGAACTCAAATATTTGGCATGTTACAGGTTTGAGATGCACTTTTTTGATCTTTGTTAGGAGAGTCTGTACTCCGTTTACTTTTGTGGTCCCATAAATTGAGATGATTTATGTTTGAATCTGCTGATAAGAGGGCACTTGAATGTAATTTTTTCCATACTCAGAAATTTGAGATATTCTCATGTTAATTTTCTAAGTTGATACATGAGTACTCAGGATTACTCATGTAACTTGTTTTTACACATACTTGAAAAGTATTTGACCGTATTACTTTCAAAGCTACTGTTAGGTAACTACAGATTTTTATATTTTACAAGGTAAGCAAAAATAAATGTTGCCTTTTGGTCAAAAGATTGTTTCTGTTTACAGTTTTAGAATCACTTTAGTTTACCTTGTAAATTTGCATTTTTGGAGCATGACCAGTTTAAAGTCAAATAACAATGTCCCATAGCTTTAACTAACTTGTACAACAAAGTAGTTCATCCTGGAGCTGACACTCTTTGTTAATACTGATTGTGAATCGATTTAAATTGAGAATCGAGAATCGATTCTGAATCGAATCGGCACCCCGAGAATCGGAATCGAATCAAATTGTGAGATGCTCTAAGATTCACATCCCTATAAAGCACTCTTAATAACGTTGGTTACGTATCGTAACCCCAGATTCTATGAGTCTAGTTGCAGCCCTTAAGCTAGCTGCTATTGGAAGGGTGATCTCAGCATCAGCCAATCATGAAGAGCTTAAATGTACGCCCACCAATGGTGGGCACCCCTTGTGGGTATATAAGTGGAGCGACTCCACTGTTCGCCTCCGATGGCTCTTAGTCCTAACAGAACCAGTGGGGCCAGTGGCTTAAGGGCTGCGACTAGACTCATAGAATCTGGGGTTACAATACGTAACCAACGTTCTATTTCGTCTAGTCTTAGCCCTTAAGCTAGCTGCTATTGGAATAATGCGCAGCTGGATGGGTTTACGCCACACTGGTTAGCTCAACCAATGGACACACCCAACATGTCTCCTTTTAGTGAGGGATGCTCAGCCTTAACCCAGGGCTTAAAAGGCTGAGGCACCCAGAGAGAAGAGTGGGGTTCCCACTAAAACTATCATCCACAAGAGGATGAAATTCATTCAAGCAAGGCTGATGAGGTGCTTTCACTCAGCCTGCTGAGGTCCAAGCACTGAACGAGTGATGGATCCTGAAGACACATCTCGTAAATAATAATGAGTAAAGGAACAGGGTGAAGCCCATGAAGCAGCCTGACAAATGTCTTCCATCGACACAGCACTGTGGAGCGCCATAGCAGAGGAAATCCCTCTGGCTGAGTGAGCCCTGAGTGTCTCAGGAGGCCTGCCCTGATGATGTGTAAGCGAATGAAATGGCGCCACATAGCCAGTGTGAAAGATGCTGGGTCGACAGTGCTTGCCTAAGGGAAGAATCTCTGTAGTATTAATGTTTTTGGGCTCAAAGGCTGGGTTGGGGCATAAAACAGCAGACCCGCCATCTCCCCGGACCCTGAGGCATGCGGGAGCCATTGGGAGGGCGGTTAGGTCGCTCACTCCCTTGACTGATGCCAGCCCAGCAGCAAGGCAGTTCTGAGTGACAGGAACTTGAGTGAGAGGATGATTGAAAACAGAACTACCTCCAAAACCCTGGCGACAGGATGAGATAGCTGCAGCACATGTTTTAATAGTGCTGAATGTGAGGCCTCTGTCCATCAGTATCTGCAGAAACGATAGGACATCCGCCAGTTGGCAGGAGAGCGCTTGAACATTTCGCTCTGTGCACCAGTTCTGGAAAGCTGCCCATTTAGCAGCATAAGATGCGACGGTAGAGGGCGCCCGCGCACTCTGAATCGTGGCGACCACATCATGCGGCAGGCCAGAAGCCCCTAAGCATGACCGCTCAGCGGCCAGACCCACAGCCGTTGGCCTATTCCGTGAGGATGTTTGATTATCCCATCCGCCTGGAGAAGGGCGTCCGCCCTCCACGGGGAGCCGGACAGTAGCGCTTGCAGGTCTGGAACCCATGACGCGGACAAGCGTCTGGGAGCCACCAGAATTACTGAGAGCCGCTCTGACCGAACTCGGTCCAGGAGAAGGGGAATCAGTGGGACTGGCGGAAAACGAATATAGGAGCATATGAGGCCAGGGCTGGTGAGAGAAGGCGTCCGATCCGCGCGGAGGGTGGTCCCGGGGACTCAGGGAAAACCACAGGCGACACTGAGCGTTTTCGCGAGCTGCGAGCAGATCCACAGATGGTTCTCCGAACCTGATCCAGATCTGTGATATCAGTGCGGGATGCAGACGCCAGTCGGAGTCGCAGGGTCCCCTTCTCGACAGGACGTCTGCTGCCACATTCAAGACCCCCGGAATTTAGGTGGCTTTGCTGGACAGCTGGTGGACATGTGCCCAACACAGCAAATCTGTGGCTACGCGCAATAGTGGGAGGGACCGAACTCCCCTTTGGCGATTTATGTAGGCAGCCGCCACCTGGTTGGCTGTGTGAACTTCAACGTGACGGCCCTCGAGAAGGGCAGCGAAGTGTCTGATCACATTCCTCACTATCATAAGCTCCAACACATTTATGTGCTTGTGCGTGTGGGAGGGCCAGCGATCTGCCACCGTATGGGACAAGCACGTGCACCCCCCCCCAATCCCAACAGTGACGCATCCGTAAACACAGATACGTGTGACGTAGGACGTCCGATGGAGACCCCGTGTGAGGGGATGCAAGGATTCCCCCAGTGAGCGAGGTCCCCGCCCCCCGAAGGGGAAACCCTCAACATACGTCTCTTCTGACGTATCGGGTGTACCCGGAGGCGGAAGAACCAACGCTGCAGGGGCCTCTTGTGCAGTAAACCTAGCGGCACCACAGCGTGGGCTGCAGCCATCATGCCCAGAAGTTTCATGAGTAACTGGGCTCTCACGATCTTGCGGGGTTGCACGCGGGAGATCACCGTGGTGAGATCTGCCGCTTTCGCTGGAGACAAACCTGCTCCCATTAGAGAGGCGTTCAGCTCCACCCTGAGAAACACAATCGACTGGAATGGAAGGATGGAGCTCCTCTCCCAGTTTATGGAAAACCCCAGGGTTGACAGATGCTCTATTAACTTCCTGGTTTGCTCTGACGCCTCGTCCTTGAACCGGGCGCATAGGAGCAGATCGTCCAGGTAAAATAAAACCCTCATTCCCACCGTGTGCAGTGGCTGCAGAGTGGTCTCCAGACATTTGGAGAAGGTGCGCGGGGCTAGCGAGTAGCCAAAAGGGAGACGATTGAACTGGTATTGAACTCCCTGAAATGAAAAGCGCAGGAACTTCCGGAGCTTGGGAATTACTGGGATGTGGACGTATGGGTCTTTCAGGTCTATTGACGTGAACCAGTCCCCGGAGCGCACGTATTCCAGGACTTGCCTCATTGTTAACATGCAGAAATGCATCACTGCTATGGAGCAGTTAAACAGGGAAAGGTCGAGAATTGGTCTCATTCTTCCCGACTTCTTTGGTACTACGAAGTAGCGGGAGTAGAAGCCTGAGAGCTCTTGTCCGCGAGGGGCTTGGGAAATTGCGTCCTTGGACAGAAGTTCCCGCAGCTCTAGAAACAGGGCCTTAGACTGTACCTGTGATGTGAACGTCGTCTCCACGATCGCGTTGAAGGGAGGAGGAGCGGACTGAAAATGGAGTGTGTGACCGCAATGAATGATCTCCGATATCCATTTGCTCATGAGACAAAGGCGGCGCCACTCGTGTGCGCGTTCCGACAGCGGACGCATGTTCGAGGTCACGTGAACAACGCCTGAGCACTGGGTTCGCGCCCTTACCACCATCGCTCGCACCAGAGAACTGGGAGTGAACCATGGAGGGCTGCGCTCGAAAGGGCGAGTGTGGAACAGCCGGAGGAAGCTGATCCGCACCGCGGAGAGTGGAGTCCAAGGATGAGTGGGAGCCAGGCCCGTGAACGGGTACGACAAAATGCCAGCGGATGGAGCCGCGCACTGTGTCACTGAGCGCGGTCGCGACAGCGCCGTGACATCCCGTCCCACCCTACGTTGTGGGGGAAGCAGAATGAGTTGGGCCTGGCCAGAGGCTGGGGCCGGTGCGCGAATGGAGCGCACCCGCACAGCTGGCCGCGTAATATGACTGACTGCGTGAACATGCAGATGTGTCTCAGTGCTTGGTGTGGGGAACGTGTGCGAGGATTCGGCAGAGGATTCTGCAGAGGACTGTAGGACTGTGCTCTCTAAGTGACATTTTTTGGGTTTTATTTCAAAACCAACATCATCAACATTACAGTCATAAGCACACACATTCCCCCCCAATGAGTCATTTTCGTGCTTGCTTTCGGCGAGGTTCCTGCGCCTGTGACTGCCAAGACGGTGTCTGCTGGCTCTTTCGGAACCGTTGGCTGCCAACTCTCTGGCCCCGCTGAGGTGGAGCCGAAGCGGGAGACCGGCTCCGCGAGGCGGGCGGTGCAGTTGGGCGCCTGAAGTTTCCGCGTCGTTCGTCCCATCCTCTGGAGGAACGGCCGGAGTGCGAGGCTGACCGAGGGTGGACCAGGTCTCGCACCGTAGCTGACAGTTCAGCTGTCTTCTGCGCCCTCTCGATGACGCTCCTAAGATGGGGGCCAAACAGAATGTCAGAGGTGATGGGGCTTTCCAGCATCTCCCTGTGCAGGTGTTCAGGAATGGAGGGCAGGGCCTTGAGCCACAGGGCCTGCTGAATAAGGGTCTGCCAGGCAGCAATGCGAGCAGAACCGGTGAGTACAGCAGCGCACAGATTGAGAACGGCATCAGCAGTCTTGGTAATGATGGTTTTGACTTGTCAGGAGCGTCAAGCTCTTCCACCATTTTGGAAATGCCAAAGGCAAGAAGGGCGATTTTATTTCCTGCAGCGCCGGTCTGGAAGGCGCACTGCTGTGCGCGGTCGGTGAGCCGCGTCAGCAGCTGGTCATGTTTAGAAGCGGGAACTGCTCGCGGGCCAGCAAGGTGGTTCTTGGCGCCAAACAGCGAGGTCAAGTCCGGCTCCAGTGGAGGAACGGATGGCCAGCCTTGGTCGGAGAAGACCACGACCTTGGTAATGGGTGCATATGTGGAAACTGGCGCCTTGAGCTTGGCAGGCTCGGAGAAGGCGGCGGACCAGCAGCTCATAGCAGCGGGAAAGCGCGGTCAGATGGGGTCTGGACAGAGCGTCTGTGTTGCCCCGAAAATTCCCGCCAAATCATCCGCTTCAGGCGGAGCCGGTTCTGGCACAGCCAGCCCCTTGCGGACCGCAGCCGCGGAGATGATGGCGGGCAGCTCCTGGAGCAGTGCTCTTACTGTTGGCAGGGAGGAGCGAGAAGCCACTGGGGCAGAAGGACCCGCTGAGCGAGGCTCGTCGACCTCCGTTTTGCACAGGAGGGAAGAAGGGCTATGGTAGCCAGCCTCGTCGTACTCCTCACTGTCGATGACGTCGTCCCGTCGGTTGAAGCCAGCCGGCTCCTGACCGATGTTGAAGAAGTCCAAGGCCTTGTCCAGTGAGTACGTGTCAGCCACCGGAAATTCCTCGGCGGCGGCGGGGGTGAAGTACTCGACCCGGCGGATTTTTTCAGCCACGGGCAGAGCGGCACAAAAGGGGCACGAGGCCTGGGGGGGTCAAGGCCAGGCCAGCGTGATGAGCCCCGAGACAGACCTCACACTTGGCGTGCAGGTCGCCGCTGGAGATGGAGCCCGTCTGGCAGGCCGGGCAGGTCCTGGCGTCGCTGGACATGGTCGGTGAGTTGAATGTTTCTGGATAATATTGCTCTTTAAAGGAAGCTCTTAAGCTTGGCTTGAAGAAATAACGGAGGCGAACAGTGGAGTCGCTCCACTTATATACCCACAAGGGGTGCCCACCATTGGTGGGCGTACATTTAAGCTCTTCATGATTGGCTGATGCTGAGATCATCCTTCCAATAGCAGTTAGCTTAAGGGCTAAGACTAGACGAAATAGAACATAGTTGGTTCAAAGCACATCTTGTGTTCATGCAAACATAATAGACCACCAAAAACATTTAAAATTCAAACCTTCCCTCAGATGTGTCTTTCATAGTCCCTGTTCTCATCCAAATGTTAGCTTTAAACTTTTGAGTGACATCTTCCTGATAGGTGAATAAACCATTTTTTTGGACTGACTACTACTGCTTGGAGGAGTTTTACATTATTTTACCTTTTTAGTATTGATGTGGCTCCAGAACAGGCTTAGTCTAGTTCAGCTCCCCTGGTACATCTGTGTAACAGAGCTGTAGTGGCTCGTGGTACTTTAGGGAGGAAAGAGCAGCGTGTGTCTAGACAGTGCTTTGCTAGGAACCTACTTTTAACACAACCCCAGGAGCTTCCCACGAGTAGTGTTCAAATGCATGCATGCAGCAACAGTGAGTGATAAAACATTAACCTGAAGGAAAACATCAGCATTTATCTAGCAGCCAGAATGATGACGTGAATGGATGAGTGTGCAGCTGCGCTCATCCCAGTAACAGAGATCTCATCCTTATCTGGCTGCATACCTGATCACCTCCCACTAGCAGAAAGCAGTGAGCTCGGGTGTGTGATGTTGATGATGATGATGATGGGTGGACGTCCAGCAGGAGCCCAGGGGGCCGAGGCAACACAAACAGAAGTTTACAGCGCTCGCTGCTTCGCACGTGTCCGTTTATTTAACTTTCCCATCGGAAACAAATCTGGTTCTGACTGGATCTTTCTGGCTCGTTCAACTCTGATTAATATTAATGCTGACTGGCTGTGGCGCAACCCAACACAACATGTTCCTCCAGCTGCTGATACCCACGCGCACAGACAACACGACGAGGACAGATGCGTGCTGCTGACAGACACACGGAGAGGACTTACCGGTCCAGAGACAGCAGCAGAACAGCGTGTACCGTCGGTACCGCGGCAGGACGGAGGAATGGAAGCGCATGCTCAGTGAACTGAGGTCTGAGCTCTGCGGGGGCGGGGCTTGTTCCCTCCAGATGCCCCCCTCTGGTCTCGTGCATCCTTTAGCAAAAGTAAGCCCAGAGGCGTGGGTAGGATTTGTAAACGTCGGGGGCTCAGCCCAGCATAGAAATCTATGGGATTCATCCTGATGTTTAGTGCAAAAGTTTCAAGCCAATATGAAAAAATGAGGGGTTTTTTAGATGTCGGAGTATCTGTTGTTTTTAAAAAGTGCTCATCTGTTGGGTTGTTACGTCCAGCCGCCGCATTTCCATGGTCCCTGTCGCTCTGCCTAATTTCATGCTGCTCTTTCTGCCAGTTCTGTTGTTCTCCAGTCCTGTATAACCTTTTTATAATTCGTTTTCTTCCTTCACATTTTTTATCTAAAATTTTCTTTTTCCACAGTTTATACTGCAATATTTCTTAATCATTTTATTTTTCTTCTTGTGAAGCTTCTCGTGATTTTTATCTTGGAGGTCCATCCATCCATTTTCAGAACCTGCTTGTCCACGTAGGGTCGCGGGGGGGCTGGTGCCTATCTCCAGTGGTCAATGGCCAATCGGGCGGGGTACAGCCTGGACAGAGTGCAAGTCCATCACAGTATCTTGAGAGGTGTTGTATAAAGATTGCTTTATCTTCTTCTTCTTCTAAATTTGACCTACAGAGATGTATAAAATGAATGCCCACCCACCAGATGAACTGAAGTTCACTGGTAGTGTTTTTGAGAACCGAAAGCTGAAAAAGCATTACTGCTAATGGTAGCAGGCCATGGTGCACTGGATCTGACCAACACATTCATCTTCAATTCAATTGAAGTTTTTTTTATTAAGCGCCAAATCACAACCAGAGTCGTCTCAAGGCACTTCACATAATAAACATTCCAATACAGCTCTGGGGTCTCATTTATCAAACATTGGTAGAATCCTTACTAAAACCGTACTTAAGCTCAGCAAAAAAAATGTACTTACACCAAGTAGGTTTGTGATCTATCAAACATGGAGTATGCACAGCTGCACGCAATCTCCGCTTCATAAATCAGAAACTAACGAGAAAGGTTCTCAGCTGCATTTTAGTCACATCCCACCCTCACCACGCCCACTTACTGCCATTAATAGTCAATGCAAAGTGCCTTGTGGACCTCATGCATATACATAAGCCGGCTGTTGCAGCGCTCCACCAATGACACGGCGACTGTAGACCAAGGCAGATCAAGGAAGCGCAATTTCACAGAAGCAGAAATTGAGGTACTTGTGGGTGAGGTGGAGAAATGAAAGGAAGTGCTTTTGCAAAACAAATAAGAGAAAATCCACGGAGTGGCACAGCGTTGCTGAAGCCGTCAATGTTGAGTTCTTCAGAGAGATCTGTGGCGGATATAAAAAAATGGTCCAATCAGGATTTGATCCCCAGACTCCAAGATGAATGTCACACTGTCATGATTGCAGGAAGCTTCTTGACCCACATGAAAGAATCTCCACAGGCAGGAGGTAAGAAATACGGATCTAGTTTTATTAAATGAATAAATAAACAGAGGAAGCAGCTCCAAACGGGTGCTGGAAAAACCAACGGGAACTAATGGCACAACTTCAACGAAGCGGGAATCGGGCCGGGGTCTAAAGATAAAAAAAACACACGGAGGTCAAACCAGGAACGAGAGAACCAGATATAAACAGAGGGAAGGGAATTCTTACAGAGCCAGAACAGAGGATGGATGTGAGGAGAGGGTAGGTCAGGTCTGGTCGATGGAGGTGTCACGGTTTGCCTCCACCTACTGGTGGATTTTCTGTTTTGTGTTGCAGTTAGGCGCGGCAGATGGCACACCTGTTTGGAGTTTTACTAATTGAGGGACAGAGGATTTAAGAGCGGTGTGACTCAACTCCAGTGCCGGTTGATACTCTCACATGGGTAGTCTCTAGCCTCTGAACCTGCCTGCTCTGTTTCTTGATTCCATTTTTATAACTTTGAACTCTGTTCTAGTATCCTGTACCTGCTTCACCTACCTTGCCTGGAGTTGTTCCCACGTCTCGTCGCTTAAGGATCCTCTGGACTCCTCTCTCCATGTCTGCCCGCCTGCCTCACGCTCTGAACTCCTCATCTGGTCCGACCTTCCTCAGTTCGCCTCCGCTCTGGTTCAGATTCCTGACCGTAAGAACTTTCTCAGTCACAGACTCCTATCTCCTGGTTCTCTGGTTCTGGTCTCGCTCACCTTCTGCTTATGTCCCCGTAGATTCCGGTCTCCTCCTGATCCTGATCTGAAGCAGCGCCTTTAGTTTAGTTTTGCCTCTTTTGTATTTCACTCATTGTAAATAAACCATTTTACTTTTTACTCACCATCCCTCTCATGTGATTCTTCATGTCCTGGGTGAAAGCTCTTACCACAGCATGACAGGAGGAGTGGGATGAGGCAGGGGTGATGTGGCTGACGGGGATCCAGGGCAGGTGGACGGCGGAGAGCAGATGGCAGGGGAGATGAGTGACGATGTAGATGAACACACTCCAGGGAAGCAGAAAACTCAGGCTGAGATCCAGTGGTTGCTATGGAGGCAGGACAGGCAATTAAAGAAGAGGATAAGCAGGACAAGATTGCAGAATCTTACAAAGTTCAGCACGAGGCTAGAAGCTACCCAGGTGAGAGTATCAACCAGCGCTGGAGTGTGGACACACCACTACTTAAATCCCCTGGCCTTGCTGATGGGAAATCAGCAACAGCTGAGGCTCTCCGATACGCCCACCTGCAAAGAGACTCAGAGGGAAAAAAACAGCAGAATCATGACACACACGCTCCAACCAGTCAGCCAAACAGAGATCTCCCTTGTCCAACTAGCCAGGGCGCATGATCAATCGGGTCACAGTGACAGGACACACACACTGTCACAGACACATGACATTCTGTCTCAATCTGTCTCCCTGCTGATATTCTGCATACCGTATTCTGCGCTTCTGGCTGTGTGTGTGTGTGTGTGTGTGTGTGTGTGTGTGTGTGTGTGTGTGTGTGTGTGTGTGTGTGTGTATGCGCGCATGTGTGTGCATGTGGGGGGGGGGGTCTGTTCTGCGTGAACACGAAGCAGTACAAGTGATAACGCTGTAGGATTACATAATTTTATCCCTCTCAGCAGCAGCACTGCAGCTGCTCTCTATGTCCAAAACATTGCACACATTTCTCCGCTACGTTTTCTTTCATAAATCTCAAAGTTTGCATGGGAAGTTGCTTACGCAGTTTTCCGATCCCGTTTTGTGTGTGAGCAAGCTTGATAAACGAGGCCCCAGTTCATTAAGCCAATCAGAAAAAAGTTTCCAGGAACCCAGCAGGTTGCATCGAGTCACTGACTAGCACTCCTCGTACTAAGGAAGCATGCAGCGACAGTGGAGAGGGAAAACTCCCTTTTAACAGGAAGAAACCTCCAGAGGATCCTTGCTCAGTATAAGCAGCCATCCTCCACGACTCACTGGGGATGGTGAAGACAGAGCAGACACACACACACTGTCAGAACCCAAGTTCCCAGGCCAGCCTCTTCCAGCTAGCCGGCCTCCACTATGGACCACAACTCCCAGCATGCCCCTCGCGGGGATTCCCTCCACGTCGCACCTACGTCACAAATCGCGGCTATAAACGGAAGTCGCCTTTCCAGCTCACCACTCAGTCATCGTTTCTTCAGATTCATGATCAGAGTTTCCAACCTACCGATCCATCCCACAAACTATCAGCTCATAGTAAGTTATCTTACTTACTTCTGGAAAGCCCGGCATTTCCGTGTCACTTCGTTGACGCTCGAACGCTCGGGGGTTTCCTAGATTAAATCGTGAGCCGGCGTTTCACCAATGCTCTCACTTCTGTGTCTGTGAAACCACGCTCCCTACAAGCTTAACTCCCAAATCCAGCCGACCAGTCTGACACACACACACACACACACACACACACACACACACACACACCATATGTATCAAGTAGTGTTTCTATGGTTACATTGGGATTTCTTAGAAATTTGGTGAGAGATAAACTTTATTGTATTTATCCTAGTGAATCTATAATTAAACGGGCAAACTAGTAGTAGCACATTCAATGTCAAAGAGAGTAAAATGTTATTATCAGAAGAGGGAGAATGTTTAAGTGGTTCCATCGACATAAATATACTGGACAATTCCTTTCCATAGGCTCAAATATCACGTTTTTGAGGCCAAATGGGAGGTGGCCACCACCGTCATTTTGATTGTGTCACAGGTTCCATCAAGCCCAGACAATTCCAAAAAAGGGAAGAGAGGTGAAGCTGAGGGTGGGGCTGTAAGGCTGGGATCAACTGATGACACCCGATCGAACTAGCTACAAGCTAACCTGAAGCTAACCCTGGCTAACCCAAAGCTAACGCGGAGGTGGGAGCCGAGCTAACGGATGTAGCCACCTAGCTACAACCGGAGCTAACTCTGTGGAACACCCATCGACCACATGGAGTTCAGGTGGAGGTTTGCGGCGCTTTTTCATGAGAAGTACCTTTCTGTGAATAAAAAAAATATTAAATCGGTAAGTTTTTTTGTTATTTCCGTAATGAAAATATATTTTGCTTTGAGCAAGTTTTCACTATTTATTACGTACCGTATTTTCAGGACTATTAAGTCGCTCCTGAGTCGCACCAGCCATTAAATGTATAATAAAGAAGAAAAAAACATATATAAGTCGTATTTTGGGGGGAAATTTTATTTTTCTTACAAAATCTGAGACCAAGCGTTTCACATTGTACGACAAGTACCGGTAACAATAACCGAATAATGCGCCGCAGCAGCGCGCCACGGTCTCCAGCAGAGGAAGGCGGTGTTTTGAAACCCTCCCAGCGGGACAGGGGAACTCATTCTTGGGTTGGAGTCGGCCCGCAGCAGCGCCGTGTAGCCTACATGTTTTGTTATATAAGTCGCTCCGGAGTAGCTGGACCGGCCAGACTATGTAAAAAAAGTGTGATTTATAGTCCGGAAAATACGGTAGTTATTAGCATTTGAGATAAATTAGCAGGCTAAATAGATTTCATATATTTCCAAGACTTGTTTGTATCTTGTACAGCCAAGTAGCCTTTATTCTGGACTCAGTACAATTCACCAAAAGTAAAGAGGCATTATACAGATAAAGTAAGCACAAGATAACTTACTGGAAGAAACAGAATTATCATGAGATCCAGAACAAGACAGCCTGATAACAGTCATGTGAAAATAACAGTTAAAATGTATGTATGTATAATAGAAATAAAAATATATTAGAATTAGTGTAACTCACTGTGATCCAAACAATAAATGAGCCATAGCTGATTAGCAATCATGAAATGAGGTCTGGGAGTTTTTAAGTTTCATTCTTTTATTACATTTTTTTCTTAGATGTGTTAAAAGGTCACCATGGCAGCCTGTGTGTCTCCAACACCAGCTACACAACGCAGCAAGTGTAAGTTCCAAGTACTTGTCTTGACCACTTCATGTATGGTTTTGTACTTTAAACAGCTAGGCCAAACCTGTTATTTTTTTTCTCCATAGCCAGTTGGATCATCGGTGACAGCTGAGTGAGGCGTGGTGCCCAGAGAGCTGCAGAGACCCTCAGACAACCTTGGCCTCCCTGACGTCCGTGTCTCCTGGTTCGGTTGGGACGGACTGAGGTGGAAAGACCTTCTCCCCTTCTTTTTCAACTCCATGCATGGAAGAGCAGCTCCTGATGTCCTTCTCATCCACTGTGGCGGCAATGACATGGGGGTGGTCAGCAGTGTGAATCTGGTGAACATGAAGGAGGACCTGCACCGGCTTCACCTTCTACACCCTCATATCACACTGTTGAGAACTGTTCTTCCTTCACAACCCAATGTTCCACTCACTCTGCAGCTCTCTGGGCCCCTTTTATTATTTTAAGTATTTTTTAAATGTACCGACACTTTGTGTCCTGTTATTTTATAAAATGTGACGTAAAAAAATAAATGTTTTTGCTCAATTACTGGAATTTCTTTGGTTAAGACAAAAAAGGAAGAATAATTTATGCCAAGTTGTTTCTACAACAGGCCTGTTTTAAGTCCAGCAGTTTCTTAGCAGCCAATAGAAATGTGTTCTTTACTAACTTTACTTGGTTTAAACATCTTACTAAAATAAACAGAGTGCTGTATTGCAAAACCCAATCATACTTGTTATGTAAATATTAGCTTTGTAGATATTTTTTACAGATAGATATTGTGTGCTAAAAAAAACATAAACTTAAACAATTTGGCATTCTTTATTGAAAAACAACAAAATACAGATGAGTGACTGTCCACCAGCTGTTTTTGTTCTCCTGCCAGATGAGATGATGGTTACAGGTGTGAGGATGCACCTTCTGTTATAGCCACATTAGAGGAGTTGTCAGGTAACTACTCTGTCGTACAGTGGTGAGCAGCCTGGCTGAGGAGGAGAGAAGGAAAAACCACACAGAGTAGAGGACTAACTAATAATTACAATTTCTTGTTGTGTAGCTCACCTTACGTGCACTTTAAAACCTGGACCTGTGCCTGCTCACAGCATCCCGTTTGTCTGGTCTTTGGAACTGGGCACAGAGAGGTTCTGGAACCGGAATTTTGTCCGAGTACTCCTGATATGGGAGAGGATCCACCACCACAGAGTCGAACAGCAGATCCATAAGCTTGTGCACATATACTGGAAAAGGGTTTTCAGTATTACAATAGCTCTCCATGACATCATTTTGGTTTTATCATACAATATATGACATACATGAGGTTGGATTGGTCTTCAGGGCTCTCACTGTGTAGTCTCCACGTTTGTACTTTGGGTACACTACAGCATATCTCAGCTCACCAGTTGCTGTTGCTGCATGTGAGCGTGCTGCATTTCATTATAGTGCATTGCAGCAATTTGTAATCTGAAATAATCAAATAAACAAACCATGTAGATTTTAGGCAAAATTCTACATTTCATGCTAAAATTTAAACAATTAGAGGCATTAATTTGACCATATGTTGTATTCATTACCTAGACAGCATTCATTTGAAGGAGAAGACCTGACTTTTTGGAGTAAATCTGATGATGATGCTGTGGAAAGCCTCCAAGGTGGACGTGTGGTACTGAGGGCTTATCTTCTCTACGTCCTTCACAAACCGTGGAGCTTCTCACATGATGCTGTGCCTGCGTTGAAAATGTTAATTACATAAATTACAATTTGATCAACTTTAGAATGTTGCTATTATTTCATTGAGAAAAAGTTACCCATAGCTGACATTTTTAGATGACAAATGTATGAAAGAGTGACTAATAGTGCTGTAGACGGATGTGGTCATTACTTACGGCATTTTAGTACATATTATGTCAATTATGGCTGTTCTGCCTAAAACCATGAGTTTTGTGGTGCACTCTTGTGAAATTTCTGCACAACATTTTATTCTTAGTAATTAATTGCTGTTGGCCAAATGGTGGTGTGTGACCTTAGTAGCTACAGGTGACGTCTGTAACTCTCATGCTCCAAAAATATTTCTCCATGTTGAAGGAGGTGAAGACAAATATTCTGTTGTGGGGTGACGTGTTCTAAATGTAAATAAACCAAACAGTAAAGGCTCAGCTGTAATGAGTACATGCTACACTTACTTGGTTTGAGCCACTGTCTTGCCTGTTCTCCATCCAGAGGTGCATGCAGACAGCTAGGGAACAGGGCGTTGTCATGGCTGTGCACATTTTGGATGTGGTTGGCGACTGAAGTCCACTTTGCTACTGCCTCCTGTCCTGAGGAGGAACTGGATGCTGACCAGTAGAGGTGGTTCACCACACTTTGCTTCCACAGTCTCACATCCTGGGTCGTCTTTCTCTTCCCCAGCTCTTCGATTTTCTTACCAATTCATGGAGAGCCAAACAGACCCACATTTAAAATAGGAAAAAAAAATCCTGTAATATTCACTATATACATCCCCAAAGATTACCTTTTCCCATGTGCCAGGGGTCAAAGTAGTGACTGATTTCCTTTTTTTCCTCCCGCAAACACTTCTGCACCCATGTGTGGCGGTCTGTCACGACTTGCTGCACATCGACCCCCCTCTCCAAAAGTGTGCTCAGACTTCGCACAAATCCCTCCTTCTCCATTCGCACACTATTTCCAACTTCATTGCTCTGAAAATAAACATAACTCTCCATTGATCTGTGAATAATTAACCATGAAATGTATTGGAATCATCAGGTAATGTTGTACCTGTACGAGTTGGATATCAATAACTTTGTTTCTTTTGAGATCCATCATGGTGTAGCTGCCATATTTGGCTGAGTGTCCTTCAGAAATGCAAGTTATTACTTAGTTTACATTTGATAGCAAAGGAATAAAATAAGTAAATGTAAACGTATTCACCAGGTGAATCAGCTCGCATATCACCACCAAGAGTCACAGGTCCAGATTCAGTAGCCTCCTGGATGATATCAGCTTGCTCTAGCTGCCACTGCCAGCTCACTGTTGGAATTAACAGCTTTGCCTGATGTCGACAGAATGTCTGCTTGGACAGTCCCTGCACATTGAAGGCACCCAGGAACTAAAATATGAAAAGTTACGTCATGAAATGAGAGATGCACAGACCTTATCAAAACTAACCTAAACATTTTTGGCCTATACCTTAGAAATCTGGCTAAATGATGAGCCAGACTTTCTGGAAGATGAATTTCCATCATGGTCCCTGTGTCACCAGACACACAGCAGCTGGGAGCTCTAAACTGGGTGGCTATATAAAAAACAAAGAAGCAGCACATTTATAAATGTTTAAAAGAGCATAAAATCACGTGTAACAATAATCTGCAAAACAAATTATAACTAGAAGGTGATAATAAAATGTTTACATAGACGATTATTAAAAATAATTCACCTTTGCTACGCCGGTAAGGCTTCACGTCAGCCTGGACAAGTGCATTCTTGCAGACTACTAAATCAGTCTGACAGCCAATGTCTTGGGTAGATTTAGCCTGAAAAAAAAAATAGAAGCACATTGTTGTTGTTGTTTATAAAGTCAGATAATATACAAAAGAAGCTGTCCTATATAGGCGCTTTATAACATTCCTAGTGTGTGATCGTTATTATAATGAAAAAGTCAGTCACACATGATGTGGAGAGCCTGAAATGCGACCTCCTGAACAGAATTCCTCACAGAACCGGGTCACGCTGTGCTGGATTTCACACTGTAATGATGTCTGTCAACTAGTGCTTCGTTAGTTAGAGTAACTGTTGCAGAATTACCGACTGACACTGCAATTTTTGGTACTTCCGGGTTGGATTCAATTTTTTAGCCGCATTGTGGGGGCTTGAGTGGTTCACAGAAGAGAAAGAGGAGCCTAGAAATTTAGCCAGACACGCTCCTCATGTCAGTCTAGCCATGCTCCATTAGAGCCTCAGTGAAGCCTAATCTATACTTCTCCGTCAGCTCCACGAGGGAGAGACACCACGCATGGACAGACAGAGATGTTTTGCTCTCTGACTTCTCCGTCTCCTGGGTAAAGCAATTCCCCGCCAGGACAAAAGAGGGGGTAGCGCGGTTCTTTGGTATCCTGTCATGTATCCGGTCCGAGATATTGCCTTTACCGGTGTGTTTACATTGTGTTTTTTGCATTTCAGAGACTTTTTAACAGGAACAAATTTGTCCCTCATTCTCCTCCACCGCTTCATGCGCTCGCCGCCTCTAAACCTACGCTTCCTATCATTTCCGTCCACCAATGAAACGCTTGCTGCGTATTTTTTCTCTCCTCCAGTCACGGGGGAAAAAACGGTCATATTTTTTTCACGAGTTTTTCCACGAGGTATTGTTTAAGCTGCTCCGCGTCTGCCACTAGATATCTTCTGCTCTCTTTATGTTTTTGAGGGTGCAATGATGGCACTGTCTTCGTCTCGTTGGACGGATGTTTAGAAAAGAGAGCTCGACTCTGTCCATCCAGCTTTGGCATCTAGTTTGCACTATTTAGACTTGGGCTTTTCTGTGAGTCAACAGCAGATAGAGGTGCTAAAGTCCTTTATTTAGAAAAATAATGTGTTTGCGTCTTCTTCAACAGTGTGTGGCTGACTGCCTCGTTGACTGACATCTGTAGCGATGAGTATGTCACATTGTTTGTTGTCCAATAGCATATGTAGACAGTTTGAAAGACAACCACAGATCCCGCCCTACGACTGAGATCTCTTTATGGGTTGTGGCCAGACTATATTTTCACATCATAAGAATGGCATGCCAGACTAGAGGAAGAGGACAAATATGAC
Organism: Nothobranchius furzeri; assembly: GCF_043380555.1. NCBI lineage: Eukaryota > Metazoa > Chordata > Actinopteri > Cyprinodontiformes > Nothobranchiidae > Nothobranchius > Nothobranchius furzeri. Next base: position 11,642,547 of record NC_091758.1, on the reverse strand, counting down.
GCAGTTGTGGATTAGTTTCAATCATACTGCACCCTAAGAAAGAATGAAACATATGAAAGGTATGTGTTAAGGAACTGAACACAAAAAGAATTGGAATCCATTTCGCAGAATGCTACAGAGCTATGCCTTAAAAAGTCAGACATGTGACTTTGGATAGCCATGTGACTTGATGATTAGAGATCCTATGGTGATCAGACGACTTCATAAAAAAGTGACGCTGTGTTTACAACAAACAGACCTTACTTCAGAAACAGCTGTCAAATCTGCCAAGCAACTGAAATCCCACAGGTGCAAATGGAATGATGGAAGTGAATGCTGTACAGAAAACAAACCCAAAGAAGAACCACAAAAGCAAAAAGACCAGACACAAAAAGCATTGTGAAACAATTTGCTTCAGCAATGCCCAGAATGCCAAAAATGTGAAGGAAAAAAATACTTTGCAGGTTCCATTTTTCGTGGATGTCAAAGAGAAGGACCTGAGCACAAATATAGAGGAATGGATTTCTTGCCTTGATGTAAGTGGAATAAATGTATCGCTAAAGCTAGATTCCAGAGCACCAGTTCATTACTGCCAATGAAAGACTATAAAATACTGACAATAAAGCCAAAGGTAAGAGAAAAATTGAAACCTCAGAACATATGATGATAAACCAGTACCCACAAAAGGGGTTTGTAGAGCTCTGGCCCACAAAGGAAAGAAAGCTTTTGCATTAGTCTACGGAAACAGACAAGCAATTAGGACCAAAAACCTGTGAGCAGCTTGGTCTGATTCAGTGGCAGCGCCAGGGGGCGCTATAGCTACCCCTGGATTAGAAGAAGAAGAAGAAGAAAATATCATTTCTACAGCGCCTCTCAAGATAAAAATCACGAGGCGCTTCACAAAAACAAAAACAAAAAATATAAAAATTGTAAAAATAGAAAAAAAAGCATTTTGAAAATGTTTAAAAATATATTTAAAATGAGCAAGAATAAGCAATTGCAATTTAAAAGAAAAAATGTTAAGAAAGAGAGAGAGTGAATAGGAAAGATGGAAATCAGTGGATCCTGAGGAAGGTGGAATAGGTGGGGAGAGCAGAATAAAGAGAGAGTGGTGAAGAAGGTCATACAAAAGCCAGCTTGAACAAGTGAGTCTTCAGCTGCTTTTTAAAGGAGACCACTGAGTCCACTGATCTCAGGCTCAGGGGGAGAGAGTTCCAGAGTCTGGGGGCCACAGCAGCAGATGATCTGTCACCTTTGGTCTTTAGCCTGGTGCTGCACAACCAGTAGGCTTTGATCACTGGACCTCAGGGACCTGCTGGGGGTGTAGGGACTAAGAAGATCACCAATGTAAGATGGTGCTTGTCCATGTAAGGCCCTATAGACCAGAACCAGGATCTTGAAATGAACCCTGAAGTTGACTGGCAGCCAATGAAGCTGGGAGAGAAGCGGGGTGATGTGGGTGTGTTTGGAGGACTTGGTCAGAAGCCGAGCACAGGCATTCTGAACCACCTGTAGACGGTTCAGGGAGGTTCTGCTCAGACACGTGAAAAGAGAGTTACAGTAGTCTAAGAATGAGGAGATGAAGGTGTGGAGAACTGTCTCAAGTTCAGAGCGGGACAGAATGGGACTCAGCTTAGCAATGTTCCTGAGATGGAAGAAGGAAGAGCCAACAAGAGAAATGACATGAGAATCCAGGGTGAGAGCTGGGTCAAAGGTCATGCCAAGATTCCTGACAGAAGGTTTAGTGTGAGAAGCAAGCTGACCAAGAGAGTCTCTGACTTTGGGAACCAGCTTGTCTGGGGCACAGATGATGATCTCAGTCTTATCTTCATTCAGCTGAAGAAAGCTCCCACCATCCAGGTTTTGATAGTCTAAGCAGGTGTGTAACAGCTGCAGCTTAGACGTCTCGTGGGGCTTAAAGGAGATGTACAGTTGGATGTCATCTGCATAAAGATGGTAGGAGATTCCTTTGAAGGAGCTCAGGATGTGCTGAAGAGGAAGCAGATAGAGGAGGAAGAGTAGAGGCCCCAGCACAGAACCTTGTGGGACACCATGGGTAAGAGAGGTGGTGGAGGACCTAAACTTGGAGACGGCCACAGAGAAGGAACACTCAGACAGATAAGAGAAGAACCACTCCAGAGCAGTTCCTGATAGGCCTACCCAGTCTCTCAGCCTCTCCAGTAGCAGGTGATGGTCAACAGTGTCAAAGGCTGCAGTCAGGTCCAGCAGGACCAGAACAGAACCGTCCCCTGCATCACTGTGAGTCAGAAGGTCATTAGAGACCCTAAGAAGAGCTGTTTCAGTAGAATGAGCTCTACGAAAACCTGACTGGAAGCTATCATAGATGTTATGTTCATCAAGAGCAGCTGTGAGTTGTTTAGCCACAACCTTTTCCAAGATCTTGGAGATGAACGGAAGTTTAGAGATGGGTCTGAAGCTGCTATGGAGAGAGGGGTCAAGACTCGGTTTTTTAAGAAGTGGGTGGATTAGTCATTGCACCCCCATAGCACCCCCAAGTAAATATTAGATTTATTTTTTTACAATTTAATTTTAATTTAACGTGTGGATGTGATAATATTTAACGTACAAAACAAAAATAATCAGTAAATTATCATATAGATAGTAAAAACTTAAACCAAAACAGGAAATTGATGTTAACCTTTGACCTCATTTTCCACCTGCGTACGAGTGAAAGGTAGAGCTAGTGGTAAGATGGATCGGTTTTTGTTGCCCACATTTCCACGGGTTCAGTCAGAAACGAATGAATGTTTGGAAGTGATCTCAGACCCACAAAACCTACGGATCGGGATGAAGAGAGTCAACCCTCAGCCGCCGCAGCAGTCGAGAGTTTGGCTGCTGGAAATGCTAACACTAACGTTAGCTAACCTTGCAACACTATAGATGGTTTTCTGTGTGGCTGTATGTGTTTAGGATTTCATGGAAAAGTCAGCAATTGTTCATATGTTTATGATGTTTATTACAGTTTTTCTCAGTCGCTTTGGTGCGTTTCTCAGAACACTATTAACATTTGCACAGCAGTTAGTGCATTTCTCAAAACAATTGGTGCAAACTGCAAAACCTAGTGGATAGCCTGCAAAAGCACGTCACATGCTCAGAATTGATCATCCATTCCTCAAAAGCAAGTATTCATGTCAATGAAACTGTCAGTACCATCAAAATGAAGTCTTGACACCATCTCTATGAACAAGATAGTCAAATGGCTTTGTCATGTTTTCACTGTGACAGTTTATAATTTCAGTGTTTTCCATTGCAAGAATATTTGATGACACCTGAAAATGCTCAAGACAGCACTATGCCCTACTTGTACAGCCATTTGAAATGTGCAGTAAAGTAACTGTAGATGTTATGGGAGTTTTGGGAGTAACTGAGACACTGAATACGTACGTTTTACATTTTTACTGTATAGAAGTGTTTGTAATTCTACAGCATTGTGCAAAAGAAAAAATATGCTACAGTCACTTGTTTACTGTAGAATACACGTAAACATAAAATCACCCTTTTGGTAGAGCTGTGCACAAATGAGAACAATATACAGTACATGTAACAGTACATACAGTATTGCACAGTACTGTAACATACAGGTACAGTAAATCATTCTGGCACATCCAGACGTTCCTGTCTGTCTGGCCACATATTTTCATCTACATCACAGCGGATGTCATCCCTCGCAATGCAGCGAGGAAAGTATCTCCTGGAGTGGCGAATCCGTCCTCTGCAGGACTCTGATGTGATGTCATCACAAGCTGCATCCATAGCTGCTAGCAGGGTCATTTGGGAATGCGGATGCCTGTCATATACCTTCCACCTCCAGGAAGAGAAAAACTCCTCAGTTGGATTTAGGAATGAAGTGAGGAAGAAACTCCATAAGCATCCTGTCGTGTGCTGCAAACCACTGCCTGACTACAGCAGAGTCATGGAAGCTAACCTTATCCCAAACACACATTGTCCGATGTCACCAGGACACACACCAATTTTCATTAGTGTGAGATAAGGTTCACCTGAGAACAGTAATTTATGGAGATTTCCATGGAAACTCCTTAAAAATAGGGTTTTCAAAATGGGTGTACAAATTGTTTGACAAGATGTTCAACAGTTTTGAGTGCAAGGACACGAGCAATGAAATGAAGACTATTAGTTGTAAGGACCATGACTATTCAGCCGGTACAAGTAACAATAATTGTGACATTCATGATAAAAGCAAGGAGATAGTGATGAATAGCAAGTCAAAAGTGACCATTCTTTAGACATTTGTACTTACTCAACTGCTTCATGTCCAACTGCATTTGCCTTTGGACGAAATGAATGTGAAACCGCCACTAGGTTGTGCCAAAACGACTACTTGTTGTGGAGGTTGAACTAACTGTTGTGCAAAGTTTAATTCTGTTGTGAGAAATGCACCAAAGCAACTGAGAAAAACTGTCATTTACAGAAAATATTAAAACAAAAAAATAAATACACAGAAGCATGAAACAAAATTTAAAGTTAAAACACCCAGTCCAAAAAACAAAACAACTCTAGAACCTCAATGACTGAGAAAATATTTTATAAAAGGACAAATGAAGATATACTGAATATATTTTATTTACTTTGACTTTAATATTTGCAAGTAATGTGAACCTAATATGTACTTGCTTTGGCAAGTTATTGTAATAATTTAGATTTATTTCCACTTTCAGCCTGCAACTCATTTAGAATGAAAGTTTGAGTAGAGGAAACTGGGATAATTGTGAGTTAAAGGGCTAAATAAACACTTCAAAAATGAAAGAGTAAATGAATGACAGACTGACAGTTACGAAAAACTTGTTTATTACAGATTATACATGTTTTTGATTATAAAAATAACAGATCTAAGACAGATGCTAAAGCACATTGTGGTTCCCTAGTGACCTTTGAAAAGGACAGCTTTTGTGAGCTTCTGTCTCACGCTGTCACACTGAAAGCTAAGAGTTGCTAATCTTGCAATGTGGTGCATCCTCAGCTTGAACAGGGAGACAACAGATGTCAACAGTTAATGGGAGTGAGACTCAATTCTGCACTGTGTCTCACTGATGTGCTCCCCGAGCAAAAAGACGTCCTCTGACCCGATCCTCTTGCTCACGATGTAGACGACCTCCAGTGGTTTGATGGGCTGTGATCGTCTGCCCACTGATGCCTGGCGAATTGCCCACTCTGCTGCTCTGATGACCCTCACAGTACCTTCAGATAGGACCACAAGACCCCCGTTGGTAGCTGTGGTCATCACAGGCAGATGCAGCATCCATCACCCGGCTGGCACGGCAGACATCACAGGACAGCTTGGTCATGGCTCGCCGCACAACAAATCCTGAGATTACAATTACCAATGTAACTGGACAGTGTGGTTGCCTTTACACTTTACATAGGCCTATAGAACAACATGATGTCAGGTGAGAAATCAGACAAGAACTATAGTTTGACTACCTAAAGGGAAACAAGTAATCATGATTAGTAAGTGTGGCATTTATTTATCAGGGGGATTTGATAAGCCAGCAGTTTTTCTAAAGACTACAAACATCTTTTGTGTTTTTCTTCTGACTGCTTTTTTAGGCTCTTTTTGAAACACAGGGAAGGTTTTTTACCTTGCTGACTGTTTTGATCATGACGCCACCGAGCGTCAGCTCTGAGGAAGATCGCAGACACGTCTCAGGGCAACTTCCCACTGCCTCCTCCTTTCTCCATCCTTGGGAAATCTTAAACAAGTGACAAAATGTAGGCAGCTTTATAAATCATTGTAAACAGTTTACAGCCTTTTCCTTTAACATGAACATAAGACAAACAAACAACAGGTGTCAAGACAGAAACATGCAATGATTGAATAGCCAAGAAATCTTGAATTCAAGCAATGAAACTTTTTTAAATCACAGTTAGCTGATAGATGTTAAACTTTGACATCACTGACACTGTTATTTCTAAAAAGCAGTTAAAAGCAAAGCAGATGATAGAGACTTATCAGCCTAACACAGTTGAATGTTTGTTATTGTTAAATCATACTAATGAAGGTGATCCCGCGTTGTCGTGATTGAAGACATCCATAGGCAGCGCAAAAGTCAGGCATGCTTGTTGGGTTTCACGTGTATTTCTGTAAAAACAAAGCCAGCAATTTCCGCTATTTTATTTTACTTCAGTCTAAGTTTATTTTTTACATTTTTTAACAAAGTAAGCCGCCTGGAAAACAAAGGTAATTTTACCCTCCGCTTCCACTGAGGTAAAACACTGTAGGTCAGCAGCTCAGCCACGGCAGCCTCGTCTTCTCTAAGCCAAGTTAGGCAGCTAATAAACACTAAAACATCCACCAAGACAGCCATTTAGACAAACATTAGGTTGACGTACACTTCTTAGTTTCATTGAACCGTACGAACCCTCAGAGGCGGTTTTACCATTAGGCATAGGTAGGCGGCCGTCTGGGGCCCCCTTGTGTTGGGGGGCCCCCTAGCCCTGACCGCCGGCACCCCTCTGTTAATGCCACAAAATTCTTATTACCAACCTGCGGCCGCAGACGAGATTGGACATGCGCACTTCTCATTGCCATAATTCCTGAACCGTTCAAGATATCATTAAAATTCCAAAAGTGCTGAAAAGATTAAAAATGGGGCTTTTCGTGCATATACAAGACATTACGGTAGCCACCGGGATTCCCTGTCTTGAGCGCAACGAATCACAACACAGATTCAGAGACGTGCTGAGTTTGTCATCCAAAATGCTCCGTTTTATAACTTTTGGATGGCTGATCAGATCCAGGAAATTCCAACGGTTCCTAAAAGCACATAAAAGCAGCGTTCCAACGATCTATAGCATGAAGCAATCAGAGTTAGGGAAAATATCGCTACGAGGGGAAATCCTGCTGTACAGCCTGATTGAAACGGAGCGCAGTGACGCGGTGAAAGCAGATAACGGAACAGGGAAGCTAATCAGCATAAAAACCAGCATGAAATTATGGAAATGCCTCAAAGAAAATCAACACGATCTATTAGGTGTCCCAGAAGGCTTATATCTGAAGACAGTGACCATGAAGAAGGACAGATCTCCAGTGAACCAGGATATGAACGTTTGTTCAGTCTTTATTTTTTATTTTTTTATTTGAACAACCCTCAACTATTTGCTCATTGTAAGATTCAGCATCATTCCAGCATTATTTATCTTTTTACAATAAATAATTATTTTTGCTAAAACAAAAGTTTTTGGTATAGCAGTGCACAGTGTGCAAGAGAAGCCCCCCATAGCAGTGTGAGGTGTGCAGGACTCTGCCTGCAGCTGGAGAGAAACTGCTTCAAGGTCTACCACATCAAATAAAAACGTCTGAAAGTTTACAAAAATAAATGGTCTTAAAAACAGTTAAAAATGATACCAAGGTTCACACTGTTTTAAGAATAGATGCATTTCAGTTCAAAGTTTAAATTGTTTGCCCAGTAATTTTGAAGTTCCTGTTCAGTAATAAATGTAAAAAATTCAAATCCATTTTTTTTGCCTTTTTCACTTTTAAGCTGATTTTTTAAAGGCTTTAATAGAAATAAATTCTAAATACAAACCATACACTAAAAGCTGAGGTTGTTCTGAAAAAAGGAGAAGAGTTACACACACTTTGCGCTTTTTATTACAAGTTTACAGCCATAAGATTAAAACAATACCAGGCGGCCCTGTTATAATTATGGTCAAAAGAGGGTTATTAAGATGGCGATGCACAAACTGGAAGTGATTGGTAGTCATTCCACTCCAATCCAGTTGGTGGCGGTAATGCACCAAATTGTTGTTTGCCAAGTACCATAAGACCACAAATATGAAGAAGAAGAGAGGCGGCAAAGTTCGTAACAAACCCAAAGCAATAGTCAAAACATTAAGCATGAAATGGAGTTATCCTAGTGGCTCGAATATGAGAAATTTATTTTCACTTCTGAAAGTGACGTAGTTTTTCGATGTAAACATCAAAGGGAGGCAGAAAGGAAAGACAATGGAAAATGTTTAAAGGGAGGCAAACATAGACCAAAATGGAAAATGGAGAAAAAAAAATAACTAAGGCAAAAGCACAGGAACACTGACAGGAAGAAGAAAGCAGAGCAAATATTCAAGGCACTCAAAGGGAGGGAAAGACAGGAAAAAAGAGGAGGACTAATAAAAAGGGAAAATAACTCATGTCAGAAGAGGGGAGAGTTTCGCAAATCCAGTTAAAGGTAAGATTGTTGAAAATTTAGTGTAAGGGGCCCCATGTCTGTGTTCGCCTTGGGCCCCCAGATTGCTAAATCCGCCCCTGCGAACCCTATACAAATATTGTGGTCTCTCTCTCTCAACCTAACGCGCAAAATAGCTTAGCCGGGACACAATGTTCACAATTATGCCGTGTTTCAAAAGTAATAGCGGTAATTTCAACATGTAGTCTCTGTATCATACGATTTGTAATAATGTAAAATGTTTGTAAATCCGTTAATATTTCATCGAGTTATAAGTATTTTTGTTTGAGCCGTGCACTCACCCTCTGCTAGAGAACGGTAGATGGCCGCCGTGCACTCACCCTCTGCTAGAGAACGGTAGATGGCCGCCGTATACCGATGAACGTCAACCTTCTGCTGGACTAGTGCCGCCCTCTTGTGTCTGTTTGCTGGTACTACAGTTGGTAAGATAAATTTTCACGGATTCCTTGACACTATCTTTTAAAAACACATGAAACTCATTGCAAACACAATCAAATTCAACGTACATAACTTCAAACCAATGAGATCATCATCAAAGACTCGTAACTCAGCTAAAAGGTTCCACTCGATGACATTTTCTCTCATAGATCAGTGCATTATATCCTGGTCACTCACTGGAGACACTAGAACTGTTCTTCAAAAAGTTTATAAAATCCTGGATCAAAAGCCTTTGTCATTTCACCACTGTAGTATTTTAGAAAAACATTATATGGTTAACTTAGAAAATGTCATTAAAAATATTTGTTTAATCTACAGAGTTCTGCATGGACTAGCCCCACCTCCACTCCTTCTTAGTTGCATTAAACTAAGAAGTGATAAAGGCTTTGGCACCAGAGCCTCCTCTAGAGGAGACCTTCAGACTGCCTACAGAAAAACAGCCTTTGGACAAACTGTTCTGTCTGTTAGTGGGAGTCACTTTGGGAACAAATATTAGAGAATGCCCCACCTATAAAACTTTCAAAAGCACATCAAACAGTACCTTAAACCAGTGGGGGTTTTACTATTAAGGTTGGTTTATGCTTGACGCGTCCACGAGGTAGTGATATGACGTTCACGAACGAATCAAATCTTTTGAACGGGTTTTCAAAGTGAATGATGAGAGCCGAGTCCCTGTAGAAAGCCGTTCATCTTAACAAACCTCCCCGGAAGTCGGTCAAAGTCACCCACTCAAACCCCAACCACCGCTGTGACGGACGTAGGAGGAACCATAGAAACACGTGTTTGTATACATATCTCGGGAAGAAAGCTGAGCCAGTCTTTTGAACGGCTCTTTGAGGTAAACGACCGACCAATGAACGGCTCCCATGAAAGAGCCATAAACCCCATCACTACCACGAAGTTCGCACGGCTTCGTGCAGCAAACTTGCGTCATTTTAACGTCCACGGCCCTCCACCGCACCTCCGCAAGGCTCAAACTTTCCGCTCCGCGAACCTAGGAAATTTTCTAACCACGTGGACGGTCGAACACGGAAAAACATGGCGGACCGGCAAGAACTAGTATGGCAGAGGTTCGTAAATACAGACATTTGTATGATTCAGCTCTCAAAGATCACCGTGATCAACATGTTGTTAATAATTCTTGGAGAGAAATAGCTCACACTGTCGGAAAATACGAGGAAGCTGTTAAAAAATGCTGGAATGCCATGTTGTAAACAACAGTAATTTCTACTTCTACTATGGTGTAGTGTTGGATGCATGCCGTAGAGCTCCATGTTGCCCCCTACAGTTTGGGAGAATATTGGCTCACCGCAGAGACAAGCCGCATGAACCATAAACGCTGCGAGTTGTGAAGCGCGTTCCATCCACAAGCCGCATCACCAAGCATTAAGTAAATGCGTTAAGCATCAACCAAGAATTAAGCCTAGGTCTACAGCTGCTTGGGGCCCCCTTATGTTGGTGGGCCCCGTAGCCCTGACCTTCAGCACCCCTCTGTTAATGTCACAATGGACTATTCCTTTAAGATGCTGATGCACAAACAGGAAGTGATTGGTAGTCATTCCAGTCCAGTCCAGTTGGTGGCAGTGATGCAACAAATTGTTGTTTGCCAAGTGCCACAAGACCACAAATAAGAAGAGAGGCACGAGCATTTGTAACAAACTCGAAGCTGTAGTCAAAACATGAAGCATGAAATGGAGTTATCCTAGTGGCTCCAATAAGAGAAAGAAGCATCTTGCTTCAAAAAAGCTTTTATCTTCACTTCCGAAAGTGACGTCGTTTTTCTGTGTAAACATCAACAGGAAGCAGAAAAGGAAAGAATGGAAAATGTTTAAAGAGAGGAAAACATGGACCAAAATGGAAAATAGAAAAATAAAGAAAGGCAAAAGCACAGGAGCACTGACAGGAAGAAGAAAGCACTCAAAGGGAGAGAAAGACAGGAAAAAAGAGGAGGACTAATAAAAAGTGAAAATAACTCATGTCAGAAGAGGGGAGAGTTTCACAAATCCAGTTAACTCATTTGCTGCCAGCGTTTCTCACAGTTTTTACAGTTTTTTTAAGACTCACAGAACGTTGTGCGCTAGGATGATGTCGACGCCAAAACAACCAAAACAAATCGGAGACTCACCTCTTACATCAGGAAGAATCAGCGCGTTTTGAGCGTTATCCTTTCTTTCATAATCTGTTGTTGAATTGTGATCAGCAGAAGCTTTTCCGGTTCCCACCTCATTTGTTTTACAGCACCGGCCCAAAATGATCTCCTAACACATGGATGTTCTGCTTCCTGATCACGTGACGTGTGACGTATGCGGATGAAGATTGGCTTCAGAGCTGAGATGTTTGTTCTCACGGTGCGGGGTCTCGTCCGACGCCCACACAGTAAAAAAAATGCAAATGACGACTTTGGCAGTGAACGAGTTAAAGATAAGATTGTCGAAAATTTAGTGTAAGGGGGCCCCATGTCTGTGTTCGCCTTGGGCCCCCAAATAGCTAAATCCGCCACTGCCTTAAACGTTGCCAGTCATGTTATTTGTTTGAATGTTGTTAATGTGAATAATTGCTTGATAATTGTATTTTGTCATCATGTTTTGTGTTTAGTCTTCCTGCCTAGGGACTACAGAAGAAAATTAGCAATTATTCTATCATCTGGCTCATTTAAGTAATCGTTAAGTTTTTCTTGTACAAGCTCGCTCAAATCTCTTATAACCCTCCCACTGTCTTCATGGGTGACCCCGCGAGTAAAGTTGACCATTGAGCAGGATTGATTGTTTATTCCTCGAGGTCCATGTGGCAGGAGTGAGGAGTGAGCACCACCTCACCCCTGCCACATGGACCTCAATGGATAAACCATCAATCCTGCTCAATGGTCAACTTTACTCACGGGGTCACCTATAAAGACAGTGGGAGGGTTATAAGGTCAACATTAATAAGATATTATGGACTTTTGTGGAATGCAGAGGAGTTGCTAAATTGTAAAACCAAGTGTTCAGAGCAACTAAAAGTGATTAGCATGAAACCGTATGAAATATTTGACTGTGTGAATGTTTTTGAGTCTTTCAGGCAAAGCTCTGCTGCAGGGAATCAGTTTATGCCCCCAAATGAAATGTCTGTTAAATGAAGTGTTTTTCCTGTCTTTCACTCTAAGGAATATTGAAATACTAGCCAGTGAGCTAGTTCTCAGCAGTAATAGTTAAAATCAGTTGTAATGAGTGACAATTATACACATGTGGGACAGTGTTAGGGCTATTTAGAGACACGTTTTTGATGCAGGTAAGGGAACAGGAGAGCTGCTGAAATGTTGGTTGTCACTGTTGCCTCAATGAGTCCAGTCCCCTAACACTTGGTGTTGTTCAAAACCGCCTCTTACATACAGCTCACTCTTTGGTTGTAATTGGGCATAACAATAAAACTGATATTCAGCAAGAAGTATTTTGTACACACATCTTGGAAAGTGCAATGTTTAATGTTGCTCATTTTTTACATGTATAGTTTAATTTGACTCCATCCATCCATTGTCCTCTGCTTATCCGGAGTTTTGTCACAGGAGCAGCAGCCTAAGCAGGGAGGTCCAGACTTCCCAGCCACTTGGGCCAGCTCCTCCGAGGGAATCCTGAGGGTTTCCGTGACCAGCCGAGAAACATAGTCCCTCCCGCGTGTCCTGTTGGGTGTGCCCAGAAAACCTCACCAGGGAGCATCTAGAAGGTATCTTAACCAGATATGTAGGATATACAGGTGCTGGCCAGTAAATTAGAATATCATCAAAAGGTTGAAAATATTTCAGTAATTCCATTCAAAACGTGAAACTTGTACATTATATTCATGCAATGCACACAGACCAATGTATTTCCAATGTTCATTACATTTAAATTTGATATTCATAAGTGACAACTAATGAAAACTCCAAATTTGGTATCTCAAAAAATTAGAATATTCTGAAAAGGCTGAATATAGAAGACACCTGCTGCCACTCTAATCAGCTGATTTACTCAAAACACCTGCAAAGGCCTTTAAAAGGTCCCTCAGTCTTGTTTTGAAGGCACCACAATCATGGGGAAGACTTCTGACTTAACAGCTGTCCAAAAGACAATCATTGACACCTTGCACAAGGAGGGCAAGACACAAAAGGTGATTGCTAAAGAAGCTGGCTGTTCGCAGAGCTCTGTGTCCAAGCACATTAACAGACAGGCGAAGGGACGGAAAAAATGTGGTAGAAAAAAGTGTACAAGCTCTAGGGATAACCGCACCCTGCAGAGAATTGTGACGACAAACCCATTCAAAAATGTGGGGGAGATCCACAAAGAGTGGACTGCAGCTGGAGTCAGCGCTTCAAGAACCACCACGAGGAGACTCATGAAAGACATGGGATTCAGGTGTCGCATTCCGTGTGTCAAGCCACTCTTGAACAAGAAACAGCGCAAGAAGCGTCTCGCCTGGGCCAAGGACAAAAAGGACTGGACTGATGCTGAGTGGTCCAAAGTTATGTTTTCTGATGAAAGCAAGTTCTGCATTTCCTTTGGAAATCAAGGACCCAGAGTCTGGAGGAAGAGCGGAGAAGCACAGAATCCACGTTGCATGAGGTCCAGTGTAAAGTTTCCACCGTCAGTGATGGTGTGGGGTGCCATGTCATCTGCCGGTGTTGGCCCACTCTGTTTCCTGAGGTCCAGGGTCAATGCAGCCGTCTACCAGGAAGTTTTAGAGCACTTCATGCTTCCTGCTGCTGACCAACTTTATGGGGATGCAGACTTCACCTTTCAACAGGACTTGGCACCTGCACACAGTGCCAAAACCACCAGCACCTGGTTCAAGGACCATGGTATCCCTGTCCTTGATTGGCCAGCAAACTCGCCTGACCTTAACCCCATAGAAAATCTATGGGGTATTGTGAAGCGGAGGATGCAATACGCTAGACCCAACAATGCAGAGGAGCTGAAGACGACTATCAGAGCAACCTGGGCTCTCATAACACCTGAGCAGTGCCACAGACTGATCGAGTCCATGCCACGCCGCATTACTGCAGTTATTGAGGCAAAAGGAGCCCCGACTAAGTATTGAGTGCTATACATGCACATTCTTTTCATGTTCATTCTTTTCAGTTGGCCAACATTAGAGAAACAAACATTTTTTCATTGGCCTTTAGAATATTCTAATTTTCTGAGATACCAGATTTGATGTTTTCATTGGTTGTCACCTATAAATATCAAAATTAAACGTAATAAACATCGGAAATACATTGGTCTGTGTGCATTGCATGAATATAATGTACAAGTTTCACGTTTTGAATGGAATTACTGAAATATTTTCAACCTTTTGATGATATTCTAATTTACTGGCCAGCACCTGTATATATCTCCTTAGTTTTTGGTTAATCTATTTAACCCTAACACCCCCCCCCCCCCCCCAACTGGGGGCCTCTACAGTTTCATGTCCCAAACATCTACAACTGTCCACATTCTCCAAACACGACTAAAACCACAACCAAACAGCCCAAATGGGAAACAAGGCAGTTTTAAATTGTAATAAATTAAGATACAATGATGATTGAACTTTATTTTAGAAGACCTTCTCTGGTGTCTGCTGGGAAAAAAAAACCTTGAACAAATGTAGTTGAGGACCCCTGGAATAAATAAAACAATTGACTAATAAATTTCCTAAATGGAATTTGAACTCACAACCTCCATCCTGTCAGCACTTTCACACAGGGCAGCTCTTCTAGAATAAAGTTCAAGTTTTATTTTATCTTAATGTATCAAAAACCAAAACTTGCTTTGTTTACAATCTAAACTGGTTTGATTATAGCTGTGCTCGGGGAACGCAGACAATCACTGACACTTGGGACATGAAACTCCAAAGGCCTCCGATTGGGAGCCCAAAGGGCCCAAAGAAAAAAGGCCTAGGGCCTAAATTAAGATATCTTCTAGATGCCTCCCTGGTGAGGTCTGTGGACTACAACATCCTTCTTGATAGACTCATAGACATCAGTCACAGTCCATAGTTGGCTCCAATCTTGTCTTGAAGACAGGGGGTTCTGTTGTTTCTATAAGTGATCACATATCAAAGCAGATCGCCATGACATGTGGGGTCCCCCAAGGCTCAATTGTTGGACCACTGCTCTTCAAACTCTACATGCTCCCCTGGGTCAAGTTATGAATAATAACAGCTTTGCCGATCATAGTTATAGATGACACCCAACTACCTAGATATTTCACCTAGTGCAGTGGTCCTCAATAGGCAGCTGCAAGTGTCCTCTTTTGGGATCATCGAGTAGACCTATGGAGGCATCATCTTTTCTGGACGTGCTGCTGAGGTGTGTAGAGATTTGTCCAACTACCCAGGGACGGACTGGATGTGTTGGAACATGCCATCTCATATATATTTGAGTAGATGTATGGAGGTAAGTGAAGAGAGACTTGAGCTCTCCTCTGGATCCTTTCTGCTCAGTTCGTTGTGTCATGATGATGTTGGTGGTGATGGTGGACCCAAATGCAGGTGAGCAGATCACAGAGCATGAACAGGCTGGCAGGTAAACTGAGTGATTTATTAATAAAAGGCAAGAACAGGTTTGGACATGACAACTAACTGGCAAGAGAGGGCTTAAATGCACGTGTGATCAGGGACAGGTGAGAGGGAAACAATCAGGCAGGTTTAATTAACAAGGACCGGGAGAGACAAACACAGAAGGGCGGAGCTGCTGACGGAGACAGTAAGCCAAAACTTCAAAAACTGAAGAGAGAGAGAGAGGGAGGGACAGAAAAAAGGAGGGAGAGAGATGATTGGCTGTGTGTTCTCTCCTGGCGGCACGCCGGTGTCCAGTATTTTCAGCAGATCATGACTTTCTGACACATCACCAGCCCTCCGCCTCGGTCTCCAGTCTCTGAACTCAGACATGTCAAACAACAGCGCCACCAACAGCAGCTTAGTCATCGCCCAGAAGGCAGTGAAGCAGCTCCGTCTGGAAGCCAGTGTCCGCAGAGTAAAGGTAAGAACTCCATCAGAACCACACCAGATCTGGATCAGAACCTGACGGTGTGAACGTGCATCCATCAGACGAGATGCTGCGGATTAGTTTGACTGTTTTTAGTCACCTCACGGTCATCTCTAATCTTACAGCTTTGAGGCTATTTGACATCTTTAAATATATTTTTATTTTAGTATGTTTCATCCAGCAACGTCAGCTATAGAGAAATGTGTTTTTGTGTAACAGGTACGCTGTAAACACGAGAAGGAAGGTGTTAGACTAAAATAGTCCTGCTGTTTACATCTGGCTCACATTTCCCGGAAAAGGCTGGGAAGCAGAACTTTTGCCGCAGCACAGGGACATCTTTGTTGTGAGTTCTGCTGTTTGACTCGTCCGATTGTTTGGAGGAAACTTATTTTAGCACAGGCTGGTAGGCCTGGGGGGGGGGGCTTCCAGAAATTAGAAATCACGAGTTTTATTCTGTAACAAAGTTCAGACAGATGATAGGTTTGCTGTGGCTGCTGCCTTTTGCAGCCAGTTATTGTGTGAGCTGCTCTCAGTGGTTCTTTACCAGGTTTGTCAACAACAACAAAGTAAACAAATAAAAACTGACAACCAGCAGAGGGATGTTCCATGAAAACTGAGGCTCATTTTGATAATTCCTGGCTTGAATCTGCGTGACTCCGGGCTTATTTGGTGCCACGAACGAAGCTCGGGTGGATTCAATCTTCGCTGATTCAAGCGGGCAGTGACGAGCGGCCCCTGTCAGTCGATTCTGCTGTTCACCACTTTGATGCTGCCAACTGCCGATAAGAAAAAGCAACGTAATAAATGACATCGCATGCCTCGTCCAATCATATTCAGCTTAAGCAAGCCTCTCAGCTTGACATGGAGCAGGTGTGTCTTCAGCATCCGTCCCTGTGCTCCCCTCCCCCCATCAGGACGGCTCCGCCAGCTTATGTTCGATAAAGATGAGGATCTTTATAATCAACACATGGGGCCAGCCTTTGGCCACTTCTCAATCAATCAATCAAACTTTATTTATAAAGTGCTTTTCATACAAAAGATGTAACTAGAAATGCTTTACTGATTAAATAGACCCCACATATCCCACAAATGTCATTGGCAAATAAAAAGAACCCTCCCCCTAACCCAGTGACACACACACACACACACACACACACACACACACACACACACACACACACACACACACACACACACACACACACACACACACACACACACACACACACACACACACACACACACACACACACACACACACACACACACACACACACACACACACACACACACACACACACACACACACACACACACACACACACACACACACACACACACACACACACACACACACACACTTGAGGACATAAGTAAACACCGGGCTGAGGAAACGTAAGGAAACTCCATCAGGGAGTCGTCTGCCCCTACAGCAGCAGATCCACGGCAGCAGCCAGGACATCGACACAGGGTGCCCAGAGGAGGGAGGGCGAGGGCCCCCACCTACACCCACGCACCACCTGGAGAGCACCCAGGCCGCTGCCGCCGACCACCGGCCCTGAGGCAGAGGGCTCCCGCAGAGGAAATGTTGTAAAGTATTAGAATAGGTAAAAGAATGAAATAACGAGAGGAAATATAAAAATAAATAAATAGTGATCAATTTAATTGTAGAAATAGTAAAACTTAAATATGTAGCAGCTGTCTCAAAATATAAGCAAGTAAATCATAAATACTAGTCAGTATAAAGCTAAGCCAAAAAGGTGAGTCTTAATGAAGTTCTGGCTAAACAAGCCCTCAGGTGCGACAGTTGTCACCAGAATAGTGATGGTGTGTGATGGAGCTCAGGCTGACCCTACACCAGTTTGGGTGTAGTTACATTCATGATTCGTGGCTCAGTGGGACTGAACTGAACTGAACTTGTTCTCTGTGTAATTTCAGGTCTCTCAGGCTGCCGCAGAACTGAAAACCTTCTGTTTGCAAAATGCTCACAAAGACCCCCTCCTAACGGGGGTGCCCTCCAGCGATAACCCCTTCAGGCCTCCTAAGTCATGTGTCCTCCTCTAAGGTGTGAACAGATCCTCCTTTTGTGTGATCAGTACCTGAAGCAGATGAACCATCTGAGCTTCTGTGTTTCAGAGCAGATCCTTCCATCTGCACAAACACAACAGTTAAATGTTGACAGCTGATGCTAACCACTTTCTCCGACAGATGTGTACAGATCTGTTTGTTTATTTGAGGATCTCCAACTTCAAAGTAAAAAGTGTTCTCCCTGTGGTCCCCTGCTTACAAACACAGTATTTTCTATGCCGACGTGTGATGTCTGGAGTCTGTTTAAGGACGTGGGTACATGTGGTGTGACAGCAATCTCCCCACACAGGCTAAAGGGATTAGGACAACTGCAAATATCTTTGAATTCATTCATGAACAATCTGTTCTCAATCAATCAATTCAAAGATACTTTATTAATCCCAGAGAGAAATTAGAGTTTCAGTACACATAATTCAGAGATCAGACATACATGGGCAAGACACATGACAAGAATTGGTGACTGTGGTCATTCGCAACCCGAGTCGCGCTACCTTAATAGAGATAAGAGGGTTACATGAGGATTGGCTCAGGTGGAGGGAAAAAAGGCACTACAGAGCTACCCTCCACTGGGAGGGCAGCTTTGCTCTGCAAAAAAACACCTCCGACAGATATGCAACAGACTTCAGACAACACAACATAAGTGTCCACTAGGTGGGGTGGTGGGTTGGGACTATCCCCACTTCAGTTCCTGCAGCCACGATAAGCAGCGCATGTAACCTCAGTGTGGATAGGGGGAGGAGCATTGAGGGTTGGAGGGTTGCAGTGACCCTGGAACGTTTCATCGGCCTTCCCGCAGTCCCGCCCAGGCTGGGAAAGGAGACAGAGTTAAGTTGCCATAGCGACGGCACATTCCACATATCTTCTGAGGGGGGAGTTTTCGATGGAGCCTTGCAGGCTCAAGGGCGCCAGATTCCGATTAGAAATTGTTTTGGGGCCAGACAGAGATAATTGTCTCTCTGTCTTACAGTTTGTTGGTCCTCAACCTCTCAGAATCCCAATAATGGACATTAATCTATCCCAATCCGTGCTGATTCGTCCACTGTATCCTTGATGGCATCCATCTTTTGTGCCAATAATGAATCTCGACCAAAGTTCCAAGCTTACGATTCATCTCGACAATTATGTGAGTCTGTGAATTCACAGCGTGGTGCAACCATCTCTGAGCTCCGGGATCAGGCCAATATTCCTCGACAGCTCGTTAATTTTCCGGTAAGCCAGGTAACCTCCAAGGCCAGTGAGCAGGAAACCCGACACCAACACCACGAATATCAAGACAAGACATATGGGGTGCCATTGGTCAAGTCAGAGTCCTATCGAAATCAGTATTCTGGGTTATTTAGTGCATCATCATAGAAAAAAATGACAATGAAAAGTGAACTCCCACTGTCATGATAGGCTACATAACCCAAAGTATTGCTGTCATGACCCCCATGACCCCATAAAGACTGGTCTCAGTTTTCTGTTATAATTTGTTAGGTTTTAAGAAGAACCCTAAATGAAGTGTTTTTCCACGTGGTTAGCACGTGCACTGGTTTGTGTTGAGTTGTGTGAACCTCTAGCAAGGCAGTGACTGTACGAGCTCCAGAGTCCGAGACAAGTGTCCATACGGGGACAATGACGCAAGATTAGGTTTTTATATGTAGAGCTGAAAAAGAGTCAAATCTAAAACACCACTCGTTCTGTGTGTACACACGTCCCCCCACAAACCAAACCTGGGGGTGGTCCTACGTAGGTCACCGTAGCCCTGATGGATGTAGATGTGGATCAGCTGCTAGAGCATTCCTCCTCAGAGCTGACCACATGCTACATAAACGTGCGCACGTCGCTCACTCTGAGAGCGTTTGTCTAAAACAACAAGGCTCCCAGGATGACAGTCAGTGTGTTAACATTTCTCTCATGTCCAGGACTGTGGAGGACGGCCCAGCCATCAGACGCCGGAGGGGTTTCCCTCCGTGAATTATCTCTGCTGAAGATAAACAAGAAGATCAGATACGTGCCCTGCAGCTGACAATCACTACAGAAAAAAATATGACAATTCATCAACAGATTTATAGTCATTGTTTTCCAAAATGTACTTTAATACTAAATATTATTTTCCGTATCTGCTGCCTTGGTTTGCTATTTGTTTATGTAAACAGTATTTTTGTATTTGTGAACGACCAACATTCAGCTCCTAACCTTTAAAAGTGAGCATGAATTTGTCACTATTACCACTCACCTGGTATGAGTGGATCTTTTCCCCTTTTATTTTTTATACTCAAAGACTTGATTGAACTGAAATCTGATTAGGACTGATTTTTGAACTACTAGTCAAAAAAGATTTGTGCTTCAGATTGATTTCCATTGTTATTTTAATTACTATTGCACATCAGTGCCCATGTGTCACCATCACTCTGTGCTACATGTGCTATATAAATAAAGCTGCCTTGCTGTGCCTGTTATTTGCAACTGTAACCAACTTCATGATAGGAGCACCCTGGAACAAAGAATGACTATCAAATAAAATAAGTTTAAAAAGCGGTGAGGATGTAAGGAAAACCTTGTATCCTTGGGAAACCTGGAGGACCGATAATTAGAACTACTTAGCCCTCTCAGGCTCAAAATAAGTTTTGATAAAAGGATGAACAACTAAGTCCTTCAGGGGTACTTCTGAGTTAAAAAATGCCCATGAAATACGTATGTGGAGTAACCAGGTTGGTAGGTTTTAACGTTGCACATCTGCAAGGCCTCCCTCCAGAGGGTTTTAAGCTAAAACGTAAGAAACTGTGATATGGGCCTTTTGTACGGTTCCGGATGATACTCTGTAATATATTTTTATTTGAATAGTTTTAAAAACCCACCAGATGACCTCTGGCGACTGTTTTCCTTGATCTTTCCTCGGATTGTTGGACAGGGATATTTTCGCAGGAGCGGGTTGGCTCCGCTAGAGGGTGCTGTTGGGCCGAGCCCGTGTCGGTCCCACAGCGAGGGGCGCGTGGTTGGACCGACGTTAGCGCCATCAATCTGCCTGCCTCTGCTTCCATATTGAAGATGGCGGTCTCTGTGTTCCGCGGCGTGCGGCTGCTCACAATTGGAGACGCGAATGGAGACATACAGCGACATTCAGAGCAGCAGCCGCTGCGGTTAGACGTCAAAACTTCACAAGACGCTGCTTTCATCAATCTCTCCAATGGTGAGTAGTTCCGTTGTTGTTGTTTTCAGCGCCGCTCTAAATAGTCGGCCTGTCTGAGTATGCTAATGTAGCCGGCGCTAGCCTTAGCCATGGGGATCGCTTCACCCTGGTGTAAATCCTATGCCGGTCGTTAGGCTCTCTATCTGGGCTTTAATGGCCTAAACATTAACCGGTTTGGGCTAATAACACACAGCGTACTTAAATGACTGAGCTGTGCGGGTGAACGTGTACCTAGATGCTAGTTGAACAATACCAGATTAGCCCGGAGCCGTCCATGATGCGCTAACACACGACAGTGCATTGTTTTAGTTCTTCTGCTCAGACAAGTTCGAGCTTTTGATTAGTTAGAATATTCTAGAGTGTCCTCAGACTGCTTGGCTGTAGTTGAAGACGCTTGAGTTGATTCGGGGTGAGTCGGTACATCACACTCCCAACCAGCCGCTGTGAATTGCGCCACGGAGGCAGCGATCCGTTTTAAATGTGCATATGTAGATATTTGAAAGAACCGAACCCTTAACTGAAGCCACTTTCTGTAAAGGGATGAATGTGGCGGGGCAGCGTGAGACCAGGCCCTCATTACTTATGCATTCATCTTTGTTCTCATTGGAACAATAGCTGGGTCCCCTCCCCGCCTCCAGCGAGGAGGCAGCAGCAGCTTGGTACCTAACGGGATTTCAGGGAAACATCAGCGGTGCTGCTGGGACGCCCGTCGGGGATGATGTGTGACAGAAACAGGTGTAAGGTGTAGTCCCCTCCTGGACCAATATCATCATCTCAGAACTTTGGTCAGAACGCTGAGGGTTGGAAGATATTATAGAATAATTACTAGAAGACCAAAATAAATTTTAAAGTTTCACAGGTATACACACAGTAAGTGACGTTTATTTATAGAGCACTTATCACAGAAAGAAAAATCACAAAGTGCTTCACAAGGATCAACAAAACGAATCATAAAGTCATGAAATGGTCTAAAAAGGCTAAGTGCAACAGTCTGCAAGGAGCGATCACCCTGACTTTTGTATCTGGTCTTTGGAACTTCTAGAAGGTTCTGGTGGATGGACCTGAGGGCTCGGGTTGGAGCATAAGGCTTTAACAGTTCAGTAATATAGGGAGGAGCTTGACCATGTAGAGCCCTGAAAGTTATAGTCAGGACTCTAAAATGACTCTAAAGTTAACGGGTAACCAGTGCAGAGACATCAGAATAGGAGTGATGTGAGCTCTTCTGTTTGTTCCAGTTAGGAGCCTCCCTGCAGAGTTCTGGACCAACTGAAGGTGGTCAAGGGCTTTTTTGTTAAAACATGTGAAGAGTGTGCTACAGTAATCTAGACGGGAGGAGATAAAGGCATGGAGAACCATTTCAAGTTCCATGTTTTGACACCAGACTTTACAGTTTGGAGATGTTTCTCAAATGACCGCTTCAGAGTTCATTTTTGAATGGCCTTCAAGAGACATTGATTGGTCAATGTGCAGCACAGCTCCAGCTTTGTCACTGATTCCTGGACATTGGTCTTCAGAATCTGCTGATATTGAGTGGAATCCATGCGTTCCTTAACTTTAACAAGATTCCCAGTCCCTGCACTGGCCACACAGCCCACAGCATGATGGCACCGCCACTAGGGCTGCGGCTATCGAATATTTTTGTAATCGAGTACTCTATCGAATATTTTATCAATTA
Organism: Nothobranchius furzeri; assembly: GCF_043380555.1. NCBI lineage: Eukaryota > Metazoa > Chordata > Actinopteri > Cyprinodontiformes > Nothobranchiidae > Nothobranchius > Nothobranchius furzeri. The sequence goes on along the minus strand of NC_091758.1, from coordinate 11,619,994 downwards.
ATCGAGTACTCTAATAAATTACTCTTTTGCGTTTTTAAACCATTATATCAAATAACATGTTATAAAATATGAAATACCTCTTAAAATGAGGAAGCATTTGCCAGTTATTCTTCAAGTTTTATTCAACATTAGTTTTCAAAACTTCAGCACTTCAACTTTACTTTACAGTAAACAAATGCGAGCGGCTGCAGCCCAAACAGCACCAGAAACGCTCACGGCGCATGCGCAAACATGACTCGCCAGCTATCTCCCTATTAACACACGTCCGTTTAAATTTCTACTTTTTTTTGTTTCACACTAACAAGGATTGTCAAGAAAGCATGTTTGCCGTGGTTATGTCAAATTATACTGATCACAAAACATTTATTTACTTTCTTTTGTTTTCCTCCATCACTCATAAATACTTGTGTCCTCTTGCAGCAATCCAGAGGGACAACGGACATCAATAATAACACAATAAAAAGTCTGACGTGTTGTAAAAACTGCTATTTTTAGCACATTTTAAATCAGATGTGTTGCTACCAGACGTACGGTGTGAGCTGAAACTGAGTGCTACAAATGAAAAAGTTGCACAGTGTCCGCAGAATATATGGAAATACAGGCTAAAATGCATTATCTTGTAGAGACTCCGAGTCCGCTTGCAGAAGGGACATTTACATGTGGATGTTTCCTGGTCAGGTTGCAGCATGGAGGATGTGGTGTTGTGGTAGGCTAAATCCATTTTACAGTATTTACACTGGACTACGTTTTCCGCCTTACGACGTGAAAAATGGTCCCACACCTTTGACATTTTGTGTCTTTTTTGCACTCCACCGGGGTCCACGTTGTCCGCCATGGCTTAAGAGAAAGTTACGTTGCGTTCGCTACTCACGTGTGCATTCAGTGCAGTGTGTATGTGCGTCACTTATTTCGGTCCGGGTGAAACGTGACCCCGGGCGATTGCAAAGCCATTAATTAATTAAACATGAATTAAACGAAGCCTCGAGGCAGAGAATTTGACTCGAGGATTTTTTTGTACTCGAATTATTCGAGGTACTCAAGGAATCGTTTCAGCCTTAACCGCCACCATGTTTTACTGTAGGTAGCAGGTGTTTTTCTGGGAATGCTGTGTTCTTTCTCCTCCATGCATAACGCCCTTGTTATGCCCAAATAACCCAGTTTTAGTTTCATCAGTCCACAGCACCTTGTTCCAGAATGAAGCTGCTTTAGAGCTGGTTTTTGAACGCCACTACTCAGAGTAACTCATCCTGAGCAGTGTGTCCAACAACACCACGGTTTTGCTGCTGAGTTGTTTCTGTGTAGCATACAGATCAACTCGCTGTTTACTGATCACCTCGGGCTATTTTTGTGTTGAGTAAAGACCCCCCCCCCCCCCCCCCCCGGCACCTATGAGGAGTTGGGGTCAACATCCCTACCCCATGTTGCTGCTCTTCAGAGAATATTTATAGAGGAGGAAACTTACAATTGCTCCTAAAATACTCTTTCTCATATCTGGATTCACCTGTTTATGGAGGTCAAAGGTCACTGAGTTTACCAAACCAATTTTGAGTTCCATTAGTTTGTTCAAAAGGTTTTGGAATCAATAAAATGACAACAGTGTCCAAATGTATGCAACTGTCTAATTTTGTTTAAACAATTATTGCACACGTTGTGTAAATCCAGCGGTACTCAATACTCTTTGTGCCCCCCCTGAACCCCGCGTGCACAACCCCAACGCCCTAAATCTTTTGCTTTATTTCTATAAAGTGGAATTTGCAACATTTTACTATACACACACACCACACACATTAATGCTTCTGAGATGATTACCATCACTGTCACAACACTAAAGGATTACTCATCAACGTCCCCCTCACCTCTGAAACAGATTAACGGAAACAAGATGGGGGGGGGGGGGGTTATCAGTTGTTAAAATTGGCCCAGTTTTACTTATTGGACCAATACAGACATGTTGAAAATGACTATTAATGCAGATACGTCGTACATCCATAGTTTTAACAGCAGCGTTTTGTCCCAAATGCAGAAATCATTGGTCAGAATATCCAGGTTTCAGAATCGGAGGCAAGAGAAAAAAATGCCAGATGATGTAAATAGCTTTCATTCATGCCTTTTCAGATTATTCAAAGTAAAACTCAAACAGAAACGGGTTTGGGGGTATTTTCATGAGGAAATAAAAATATCACATGGCTGAAAGCTTCAAAAAGTGTATTTTCCTTGATATGGCCTCATCAATGACTGGATGTGGTCAAACTTCCTCCAGTTAAACAAAGAAGAGACAGAAGTTACTGTCTTTGAAGATAAGAAGGATAGGATAGAGGTTATCGCTCAGCTCGACTCCAGAGGAATAGAAACGAGGACCTAGGTTAGAAATCTTGGTGTCATAATTGATTCAGACCTGAGCTTCACTGGTCACATTAAGGCTGTAACTAGATCAGCGTCTTATCGTCTATTTTATTTATTTATTAACTTATGCTTCAGGAGGATAATACCACATGAGATGAAACATCTCATTTACGAGCGGTCCTCCAGGAAGACGGAGGCAGTGCACTATAGAATGAAACAAACTCAATCCAAAAATAATTAAAAAAAGACAACTGAGAAGCTTAACGATCATCTGCATCTAATAGCATGACTTGGAGGTCTCATGTCCAGACAGGACCTAGAGAAACTCATTCATGCGTTCATCTCCAGCAGGCTGGACTACTGCAATGGTCTCCTAACTGGTCTTCCTACAAAAGCTGTGAAGCAACTGCAGCTTGCTCAGAACGCTGCTGCTGGAGTCTTAACAAGAACTAGGAGAACCGAGCACATCACTCCTGTTCTTAGATCCCTACACTGGTTACCAGTAAACTACACAATCCGTTTCAAAGTACTTCTACTAGTGTATAAATCACTCATTGGCATGGGGCCAGAATACATGTTGGATCTCCTTCAGGTATCTACGCCCAGCGGGGCTCTGAGATACTTAGGAAACAGTCAGCTGGTAGAACCGGGTCAGAACCAAACAGGATGAACCTGCTTTTAGCTACTATGCTGCTCACAGATGGAATCAGCTTCCTAGTGACCTCAGATGTGCCCCAATGTAAACTGAAAACTTTCATGTAGTCATCAGCCTTTGAAAGATTGTTTCTTATGCTGCACCTGCTGCACTGTAACTGCTCACCTTTTAACACCTGAAAGGAATTTGTGTGTTTAATTTGGCCTAAATGTATTCGTGCATTCAAACAGTGCTGCCATGTTGGTTTTAAAGTTGATGTCGTTCTTGCTAGTGGACAGCACGCTGAATTATCTCCGTGTAAGAACCGTTTCATACAAACAAAGCTGCCTTGCCTTTGTCACAGTTTAGAGAAAGCTGAACACGAACCTGTCCTAATTGTGTCCATTGCTGTCTGCGTAGGAGAGGAAACAAGTGTGTTTAAGTGTTCCGTTTCCCGGGAGACGGAGTGCAGCCGAGTTGGGAAGCAGTCGTTCATCATCACTTTGGGCTGCAACAGTGTTCTCCTGCAGTTCTCCTCACCCGCAGGTACTGATGATCAAAGTCTGAGTTTAACTATGTCCACTTCCACTGAGTGTAAACACAACTTCAATGCTTTCCATTCAAGACGAGATGTACTGAGTCCTGGGAAACACGTGCATGTTTCTGCTTCAGACTTTCAGTCCTTTTACAACCTTCTGAAGAACTGTCGGGGGCATGCTGGTGAGAACTCGGTCTTCAGTGACAGAACAGAGGAGTCGTCAGCTGTACAGTATTTCCAGGTGAGAGAAGTATCTCCAAGCAGCTTTTCACAAATGGTACAGGCGTGATCAGAAGTCTTGTGGGAGAATAAACAAACATAAACCTTTTGCATGTCCGGTTATTATAATCATGTGGTGAAGGTCCAAAACCCACCTGCCTTTTGCAACTCCTCCTTTGTTTCAACTTAAGGGGACCTATTGTGAAAACTCACTGTTTGCATCATTTTGTGCTGCCACGTGGGTCTCTACTGTAAATACTCCGAATGTCCATTTTGTGTCCGAGTTCTTTTTAGGTATTAAGGTCGGTTCATGAATTTGCTGTAGAGGTCGACCGGTGTTGCTTCTTCTATTGCCGATACCGATGTGAGGTGGTCAAAGTCAGCCAATGGCCGATACATGCTGCTGATTTTTGGGCCGATATCTCAATGTTTGGCACCTTATCAGAATGCTTAATTATCACTAATAACAGCTGTGTATGCACAAGTCTTCTGAACCTAATCTGTGTTTAACACTGAATTTAACCAGCTGTTGCATCTTAATATTGTGCACCGCTCAGTGGTAAAATCAAACTTTATTACAAGATTAATAAAACATACCAGTAAACTGACCACGTATTAAATATACAAAACAGGCAAATAAAGAAATATCAGTTGATGTTTCAGATAATGTTATTAAGCAGATGTTTTATAGGAATGTACACATTTACATGTAAGTAAAAATAGATGCACCTTTAGAATAGAAAAACAGATTCTACAGAAAAATGCATAACAGTGATGTAATAATATATAAAATACACAATAGCAACCTGCTAAACACACCAGCAACATCTGATGTTCATCCAGTTTAACTGACTGTTTCAAAACGTCTTCATGTAAAATATGAATGAAACCCTTCGGTGCTCTTGGCTCAGCAGCAGCTTCTGTGTTAGCCTGGAGATGGGGAACCTTCAGGTTGCGTTTTTACCTTCTTCAGCTCCCAGCTCACCAGCCTCCTGCCATTATCACACCTCCTGTCCTTGATTTGGCTCCATGACTCGCTGCCATGCTGGATGTGACTTTAGTTGAGCCATCAGACAGAAACTAAACAGGAGAAACAGCTGTTAGTGTTTGTGTAGAGCATCCGTCTTCAGTTGAGTCTAGCAGAAAGAGCAGAGGAGAACTCAGCGCATTACAGTCTATATGAGAAATATTAGAGACACACTGATCTATTAATAACCCTAACTATTCACTAGTGTTACTGACTGCTGATGTTAGATTTTACGTACAAATTAAAACTGGTCTTTAGTCAGAGCCCAACACGTCTCTTGTTTCTGATCACAGATTACACGCTAAACAGACGCTGCTGCTGCAGGACTCTCCTCTCTAACGAACAGACTCAAACCCTCCGACTCCCACACAGGAAAATAATTAAATGTATAAAGCTGGAGCTAACGTGTTCAGCAAAAAAGCAGCTGAGAGTTTAAGAAGGTCACTAAAGGTGACAACAAGCTAGCGTAGCATTAGCAGCATGCTGCCGGTGTCTGTACAGGATCTGCTCGGGTGCAAGATTGGCTCGGGGTCCGTCGACTGCCGATGACGTCAAAGTAGTTGATTGGCTGAACATGAACCTTACGGAATTACGGAATCACGTTACGTTGTTATCACGTTACGTTGTTATCACGTTACGTTGGTCCAGGCAAATCTTTCTGTTGGAAAGATGGACAACTTTTACAAACAAATCCATCATTACCTCTTTGAAAATACACTTTTAGCATAGAGCTGCATGTATATTAGGGCTGAACGATTAACTGCATGTGCAATTAAATTGCGATGTGACAAAAGGAGATTTTCTAATCGCAAAGGCTGCAATTTGGCAGCGAGTGGTTAGCGCATCGCTAATATACATGGAAAACCCCATAGGAATGCTAATGCTAATATCACAGATTACATTATTACAAATTATGAATTAGAAACGTGCCAAATGATTACATTTGGAGTCTAATAGAAAGTAAAACTACCATCAATCAAATAAGTACAGACAGGTATTTTAGTTAAGCCAGAAAACTTTTAACTCCAGAGTTTTGGCTAGCAGCTATGAGCGTAACTGAACTACGCATGGACAAGACGTCAAAAACTCTAAACACAAAATACTTCAATAAACGGGGCACACTTCTTTCCTGCAAATACAATTTCACAGGTGTTGCTAATACCTATGATCCTTCAAGGGATGTGCTCAAAGAGGAGTTCAACATTATGAATACAATATAGTGTTTTATTTTACAAATACCATTATAAACACAAACGTACGTCGTAAGAAACATTATTTTAATAACGAAACTGCTAAATTCTTTCCAAACAGTATAAAGATGTCTGGTGTATTTTGTCCAAGTGGGATTGCCGTACTTTGACGTCATTGGCAGTCGAAGGACCCCGAGCCAATCTTGCACCTGAGCAGATCATGTACCGACACCGGCTACCGGCGGTTCTTACGGCTCGTTTTTTCTTTCACTCACCTAAGTTTTATTTCATGTTTTACTTTAATTCACACTGAATACACAGCTGTAGTGGTTTGAAACGCTAAAGAGAAGCCTCACCTTTTACTCAGAGACTCCCGGTGTTTTGGATTGGGGTCCTTCACCGGCTTCCAGCAGCAGCAGGCTGCCCGCGGAGGTGCCTGAATCTAAATCGGCTCTACTAAAGAGACTTATCAGCCAATGATGAAAAATGCTAATTATTGGTCCGATTAATCGGCCAACCTAATATCAGGGTTTCCCCCAGCGCTTGATAAGCCTGGCGGGCCGCCAGGCTTTGCTTGCCCACCTGCCATCATGCCCCGCCCCCCTCCCCGACCCTACCATGTCCTGTCTGAATCTGATCAGTTCCAGCAGTGAACCCTACTCTTTGGTTTAATGACAGCATCTGCAGCCTGGAGCATCACTGCAGAAAAGCTGAGCAATTGCGGAAGAAACTCGCCTCCATGTCCATTTGCTGCATCTAAAGCCTAATTTATACTTCTGCGGACGGACACACGCAGCGCCATTATCCGTCCTTTCGAGGGCTCTCCAACAGGCTCGCAAGGATGGGCTGAGTCGAGCTCTTTTTTTCTATACATCTGTCTGGTGAGATGGAGAATGCAAGCTTGTGATTGGTCAGGATGCCGCTGTCATCTACAGCGCCACCACTGCACCCTCAAAAACATAAAGAGAGCCGAGGATAACTAGCGGCAGACACGGAGCAGCTTGAAGAATACCTCACGGAAAAACTCTAAAAATATGAACGTTTAATTCCCCGTGACTGGAGGAGTGAAAAGATACGCAGCAAGCGTTTTATTTGTGGACGGAAATGACAGGAAACGTGGGTTTAGAGGTGGGGAGCGCATGAAGAGGTGGAGGAAGACGAGGGGCCAATTTGTCCGTTTTAAAAAGTCGCTTATATACAAAAAAACACAATATAAACACACTATCTTAGACATGACAGGATCCCACAGAACAGCGCTACGCCCTCTGCTGTCCTGGAGGGGAATTGCTTTGCAACACTCAGGAGACGGAGAAGTATGAAAGCAAATTGTCTTCATCCGTGCGTGCGTGGCTCTTCCTCGTGGAGCAGACGGAGAAGTATAAATTGGGCTTAAAGCCCAATGTCCTGGAGTGGTTCTCCTCTCATCTGTCTGAGCGTTCCTTCTCGGTGGCTGTATCCCAGGTTTCGGTCCTCCACCTCTCTTGCCCATGGTGTGCCACAAAGTTTATCTGCTGTTTCCCCAGCACATTTTGAGCCTTTCAAAGGAATCTCCTACCATCTTTATGCAGATGACATCCAACTGTACATCTCCTTTAAGCACCATGAGATGTCTAAGCTGCAGCTGTTACACACCTGCTTAGACTCTGTCAGAACCTGGATGGTGGGAGCTTTCTTCAGCTGAATGAAGATAAGACTGAGATCCTCATCTGTGCCCCAGACAAGCTGGTTCCCAAAGTCAGAGACTCTCTTGGTCAGCTTGCTTCTCACACCAAACCTTCTGTCAGGAATCTTGGCATGACCTTTGACCCAGCTCTCACCCTGAATTCTCATGTCAGTTCTCTTGTTGGCTCTTCCTTCTTCCATCTCATGAACATTGCTAAGCTGAGTCCCACTCTGTCCCACTCTGAACTTGAAATAGTCGTCCACACCTTTATCTTGTCACACTTGGATTATTGCAACTCCCCATTCAATTGTCTGAGCAAATCCAGTGTTAATTTTGTTGATAGAAGGCTTTCATTATTTGTTTCATGACAAATAAAATTTAGCACTTGAAAACAAAACAAAAGTCAAAAGGAAACTTGGATAAATGCAAAAAAAGACTAAAGTCGATCAAGATGCTTGTTAAATAAAAGACTAGAACAAAATTGATGAAGAGTAACCGATCTGAAGACGGAGAGATGTGAGGAGTGGACATAAGAACCAATGGGCAAAAGGAAAATGCAGGACTAGATAAAAGAACCAGAGTCCAGAGCTAGTCGCTGGTTGAACAAGTTCTCAGTAAGGCAGCAGTTGAACAACAAATATCTACGAGAAGGAAATGTCCACGCCTGAGAGGAAACACATCTGATAAGTCTTTGTTTGGTAAGCTCAAATCTGGGGTTTCCCCTGGTTTTAAAGAGTTACGCTGATGGCAGCAACCAAGGGCGGGATTGGGAAGAGGACCGGACTGAACCAACGGAGCTTTTTATGGTGCTGCTATGGCGGTTTTATGTTTATGTATTTAGCAGACGCTTTTGTCCAAAGCGTCTTACAGGTGATAACCAAGCCAGCAGGTGTCCCTTGAGGCTAACAACAAACACTATTTGTTTTTTTTCATTGACAATGTTCATCTTTCATTGTTGCTCGTTTTCTCTCCGTCTGCTCAGTTCTGTTCATGAGTGTGAGATGGAGAATCACCACGTCCTGCAACGTTTACCGTAACTGCACTACGTGGACTTGAAAGTGCAACTTCTGTATGAAATTCTCTGATGGCACAAATAATTACTGACTTAAGGTGTTTCATAGTAAACATGTACTGCAGTCCTTCCATTATTAGAGTAATAGCTTTTAATGTTTTGATAGCTTGATGTCATTTTTTGTCATGCTTACAAATATTATTGTTCGATGTGAACTTTTGCTGAAGCTTGATTTGAAGAAAATCTTGAATGCAAATCACATTTCAGTCTTTTCCAAAAGCAGTTCAGCCCTAATTCATGTGAACAGACTCATAGTTATCTGTTGGAAACATGTCACAATGCACTGTTTGTCATGTCTGTACGTAGCAAACTAACTTTTTTATAATCATACACATTCATTCTTCATACTTTTTACAATGGGCATGTCATCACCCCTCCCTACCCTCGTGCAATCCTTTTTGTTTATCGCAGAAGGTTTTTGTATACTTAGGAAGTCCTGGCTGGCCACTTTTCTGTTTGTTTTCTAGTTTTTGGCGGCATCAGTTTTAGTTTGTCGCCTCACACTTTTAGCTTCATAAGTGTTTTCACATTTCGTAATTCCTGGTTAGTCTTTTTAGCTACTTGGAGTTAGGAATGGGTACCTTTGACATTTGAATCAATTCGGTACTAATTCCCGGTACTTAGGAATCGATACCGGTACTTAACGGTACCAATTTTCGATACTTTTGAGTGTTTATTATTTTAATTCTCTTTTATAATTAAATATATATTTTTCTCAATATATAACAATATTTGATATATATCACGATAAATAACATTCAACTGTTTGTATTTTAACATCGTCCTTGTAGTTTTATAAGCTGATAATTAAACTGAAGCAAACATCTTTACTGTGAACTAAATTTACTGAGTATCTTCATTCCTTTTGCCATCTTTTTTCATTTGATTTTTCCTACTGGGAAGTTAGAATTTCCGAGGAGAAAGCGAACGCACCATTAGCTGATAACAATGGTGGCAATGGAAGCTAACATATCAAGCTAACGATATCTTAAACAGTTTATTTAGCTGCTAGAGCAGATTAAAACGATGATGCCTCACACTTAGATCGTTGTCACTGGTTTCATCTTGACCCAATCACCTGTCGCGTTTAGTAAAGTGAAGCCAAACTTTAGAGCGCGTTCATGTACTTCTAGTCGGAAATTCGGAGTTCCGAGGAGAAAGCGAACGCACCATTAGCGGAATGGAAGCTAACATTTCAAGCTAACGTTATCTTAAACATTTTATTTACCTATCGGAGCAGATTAAGATGAGGATGTCTCACTTAGATAGTTGTCGCTGGTTTCATCATCACCCAGTTACCCATCACATTTAGTGAAGTGGACCCAAGCTTTAGCGTGCGTTCTTTCTGCCCATGCTGCTCTGTTTACAACGCGCTTGCAGCGAGCGAAGACATAACGCTTTTGCGCATGCGCAGCTGTCTAGGCAAGTTCTCGTTATGAAGGACAGGTACCAAAATGAGGCACCGTTTGAAATGATGTGAATCGGTGCTCGGTCGGTACTGTGGAATTCGGTCGGTACCTTAAAAAGTACCGAATTCGGTACCCATCCCTACTTGAAGTATTGAATTTCTGTTAGTTTTCTACTTTAAGTGGTGAATGTTTTCTGTAGTTGAGTGTAGCAGTGTCACTGCTTTAGTTTTGGTCCACAAAGTATTGAAATTATGTTTTCAACAATGTTTTTATTTATTTTTTAGTTCATTGTAGCAGTTTTCACTGCCTTGTTTCAGTCTCCTGACACCTTCAGCTTCATCTTTGTTTTCTCTTACTTACTAATTCCTGGCTGACCACATTTAGTTCTCTTCTCAGAGTTGCATTGCTGTTACATGATTCTTCTAGTTTTAGTACAGTAATTGTACTTGTGTGCCTACAGTTTTATGGCTACCTCTCCCAGCAACAAAACATGATGCAGGACTATGTTCGAACAGGGACGTACCAACGAGCTATTCTTCAGAACCACACTGACTTCAAAGACAAGGTAACCTCCCACCTGATGCCAGGCCGACGTGTTTAGAATGTCAAGTCAAGTTTATTATATCGAAGGTTTAAAAACACCCACAGTTGACCTGAGTTCTGTAAAAGCTGTACACATGTCAGCGTTGGCATGGAGTGTGGACTATCAGAGTGGTAGTGTGATCAAAGGGAGCACACATGAAAACCACCAGACAATGAGATGCATTTGTCCGTCTTTGTGCCTTTTTCATTTTCTTCATAGTGTCAATCGTGAATATTTCAAATAGGGGTTCCAACTCCTTTTCGTCGGTTAGACCAGGTCGTTGTTTGAGGTAACTTGTGTTCTCCTTTCTCCAGGTGGTGCTGGATGTGGGTTGTGGATCAGGGATCCTCTCTTTCTTTGCTGCTCAAGCTGGAGCCAGAAAGGTTTACGCTGTGGAGGCTAGCACTATGGCCCAACATGCAGAGGTGAACAAGAAGCATTTCCTATCTGATGCCACTTTAACCTGGTTTTAATCTGAAATGCTGAGGTGTTAGACCTGGCAACACATGCTAGGGTTTGTTTACTGAGAGCTTTTACCAGCAGCCTTGCCTCTGTCAGTGCACCCCAGGGTAGCTGTGGCTACATCGTAGCTCGTCCCCACCAGCGTGTGTGTGTGTGTGTGTGTGTGTACAGATATTAGTTGAATATACCTTTTTTATCTAGTCAACTAAAATATGACAAACAAATTGGATAACTACAATTAGAATAAATTAAAATTATAGTTCCTTGTGAAAGTTAGCACTGGTGTCCTTGTCATTGCAGGTGCTGGTGAATAGTAACCGTCTGAGTGAACGTGTAGTCGTCATCCCAGGGAAAGTGGAGGAAGTGACCCTACCGGAGCAGGTTGACATCATCATCTCAGAGCCCATGGGATACATGCTGTTCAATGAGCGCATGCTGGAGAGCTACCTGCATGCCAAAAAGTTCCTTAAACCCAGTGGTGAGGAGGTTTTTGGACCCCAGAAGATGTAAAACACGCTGAAACCTTAGAACATAAAAATGTGCAACTTGTTCAACACTTGGCTGGTCTCAGTGGGATGTGATGAGGACATGGGCGTTCCTGTTTGCTAATGATTTAGTCTTCAGCTGGAATATTTTGATCTTAGTCAGTGTTGTGGCTGTTTACTGTTCTCTGTGTGGGTTTTCAGGTAAAATGTTCCCGACTATTGGAGATGTGCACCTGGCGCCCTTCACAGATGAGCAGCTCTACATGGAGCAGTTCACCAAAGCTAACTTCTGGTAAGACAGAAAGATGTATAATTGTGGTGAGCTGATTAATCAGTGTGTGGCCATGTGACATGTACCAGTTCAGCAATGGCTTGTAAACAATAATATGTATAAAACAACGCCTAAAATAAACTGCAGAGCATTAGCCTGGCAAGCCATCCTATATATGTGAATATCTAGTCTAGCCACAACCCGTAGACAGATCTCAGTGGTGGTTTAGGGTCCACAGTTGTCTTTCAAACATCTCCTGATGTTATTGGACGACAAACAAACGACTCATCGCTACAGATGTCAGTCAGTGGGGCAGTCCGCCATACAGCATAGAAGATGTATAAGACCAGAGCTTGGTTTGTAAATCAAACGTTCCGGGAATGCAAATACTGATGTGAGACCAAAGTTCCCAACAGGCAAAGCAGATGCCGGAACAGGCACGCAGGGATGGGGGTTCGCTGGAGTTTTCGACAAGTAATTAAAAATTGTGCCCACATTTTAAAGTAAACACACATCTCTTAACAACGGTAGTTTTTTCATCTTTACTGTTCTCCTGCTTCAGCCCTCTGCCCCTCCCCCTGCAGCCTCCCGTACGGTCCTGCGAGGGACTGAGGTTTCAAGGAGATCTGAATTGTATCAAATAAATAAATATTACATGCTTATAAATTATATCCGTAGATGTTAAAAAGGTGTAGAGGGATAAATCTACCTACGTTTTCCTTTTCAAACACGTTGTTTCTGTCCAGTCCCTGTCTGTTATCCTTCATCTCCTCTCAGTCCTAAAGAAAAACTGCTGCCTGGCTTAATCTATTTTCACCTCATGAGATACCTTTGAACTGCAGTTCAAAAAAATCTACCGACCACCAAAACACCAGTGTGTGTGCCACGCCCCAGTGAGGTGAAGTCACCGGAGGACAAAACAGGTGATGCGGTCTGCTCCGCGGCAGCGAAACGCATCAGGCACAAATAAAAGACAGAAATCGTAAAAGGATATGAGCCGACATAAACGATCACGTGTAAACTTTGTTTTTGAGGTGGCGACACTTTGAGAATGTTACTGTGGCCGTGCTCAGGACGCAGATGTCTGGAGCGTGTCAACGATCAGAGCTCTGCGCCTCTCAGCTCCAAATAATCCTGGAGAGTCTGCATAGATAATGTGGTATCAGTAGAACCAGGATCTTTTTCAGGCTCCCCCTGGGTGTGGAGGTTCAGGGCTTCCAGGGGAGCCTGCCACCCTTTCAGATGAGCGGAGCTCCCTTTAGCTCACCCGTAATTCAAGTGCTGCAAATAGCACAAGTTGGTCGCGTGAGTTGCCGGGACCTAGCAGACTGTTGCTGGAACGGTCCTTTCAAACAGTTTTCCGGCCAGATCCGGCTCAAACAAACCCCATACCAGGGAAAATCCACTTTCTGGAGCTTTTTACCATGTGATATTTTCTCATTAAAAAAAAAAACCCCAAACCCATTTTTGGCTGCTTCATGCATGTACGGTGCCCACTGGTTGGGCTCTAATCTTTCTGCTGATCTTTCTGTCTAGATTTCTCATTTCTAAGCGTGGCAGGAACATATAAACGTGTGCTGTGGTTTACTCGTCAGGATTAAAGGAAAGTTGTGTAAAACTAAAATAAAATACAACAGCAACACCACCAACATGTGACAGCACGTCACACCCGGGTCAGATGAAGAGACGAAGCCGGTGGTTCCTCCCACCAACCAAATATCAGGGAAGGATTCATAAATCTTGCCCGCAGCTCCTGCCTCGTTGTACGGCGCCCCGTTGTTACAAAGCTGAGCCGGCACCAGGGAGCATTTGGTCATTAAGTGGTCGGTAATGTGGGGCGATCGAGTGTTTTCAATAAGAAATTATGCCGCAACAGCATAAGGTGTGTGTGGGGCTGTCTTCCTTTTAGCTTGAATGTAACTTGTTTTTATACCAATTGAAATCACACTCCTCCCGTTTTTTCTGAGCCGCTCCAAAGGGGGCTGTTCCTCACAGTCCCCTTGAACGGTTTGGTGATCTAAAGACCCGAAGCTCCCGGAGCTCTGCATCGCTCCAGTTCTCCATCGCAGCTGATTCTGCTTACAACGGCTAAAGCTTGGTTTATGCTTGATGCATTCACTTTGCGCGCGGTGATGCGGCTCACGGATGGAACGAGCTTCACAACTTGCAGCGTTTATGGTTCGTGCGGCTTGTCTCTGCGGTGAGCCAATACTCTCCCAAACTGTAGGGGGCAGCATGGAGCTCTACGGCATGCATCCAACACTACACCACAGTAGAAGTAGAAACTACTGTTTACAACATGGCATTCCAGCATTTTTAACAGCGTCCTCGTCTTTTCCGACAGTGCGAGCTATTTCTCTCCAAGAATTATTAACATGTTGATCACGGTGATCTGAGAGCTGAATCATACAAATGTCTGTATTTACCAACCTCTGCCATACTAGTTCTTGCCGGTCCGCCATGTTTTTCCGCGTCCGACCGTCCGCGTGGTTAGAAAAGTTCCTAGGTGCGCGTTGCGGAAATTTTGGGCCGTGCGGAGGCGCGGTGGAGGGCCGTGGTTGTTAATGATGCAATGTCGCCGCGCGGAGCCGTGCGGACGCGTCAAGCATAAACCAACCTTAAGCTAACCCCCATGTTTACAAGTTTAGTGACTTGTCAGTAATGTGAAGGTAACTAAGGGCCGAACCAGCTGTGTGTTTACTATGTATAGGTTTCATTTATCCATAATCCAGGCAGAACCAGTTGTTGTTTGTGTTTATCCTAGAAGTGCAGAAGGTTTACTTTCGGGGATGCTACATTTAGTTTCAGTACATTCCTCAACACTGAGCAGAAAATAGACGCGTCCGTGAGGTCCGCACGGCAAAATTGCGTCATCTTAACAACCACGCCCCTCCACCGCGCCTCCGCACGGCCCAAAATTTCCGCAATGCGCACCTAGGAAAATTTCTAACCACGCGGACAGTCGGACTCGGAAAAACATGGCGAGCCAGCAAGAACTAGTATGGCAGAGGTTGTTAAATACAGGCATTTGTATGATTCAGCTCTCAGAGATCACCGTGATCAACATGTTGTTAATAATTCTTGGAGAGAAATAACTCGCACTGTCTGAAAAGACGAGGACGCTGTTAAAAATGCTGGAATGCCATGTTGTAAACAACAGTAATTTTTACTTCTACTATGGTGTAGTGTTGGATGCATGCTGTAGAGCTCCATGCTGCCCCCTACAGTTTGGGAGAATATTGGCTCACAGAGACAAGCCGCATGAACCATAAACGCTGCAAGTTGTGAAGCGCGTTCCATCCGCGAGCCGCATCACCGCGCGGAAAGTGAATGCGTCAAGCATAAACCAAGTTTTATCCCTCATGTTGCTGCTTGCTACTACAAGGGTCACATCACACAGATGTTGGTTCCACAAAGCTTTTTATTCCCTCACAGGAAATGATCTGGACATTTTCGTGTTCTGTCTGGACTCCACTCTCCCTCCTCTGGCTCCTGCATACACGGAGAGAACACCGATTACTCCCACGGGTCTCGTGTTAGATTTTCTGTCTGTTACCTGCAGAGCTTGATGTGTCTCACAGCACAGATAGAGCCTGTCTTCTCTTTAGCAGCACAGCGAGACGTGCTGCTGCCGTAACGGTGTGACTTCGGGATTAGGCCCCCAGAACAGATCTCGTCAGCACCTATGTTCACAAGTCCTCATCTGCTTTCAGGTATCAGCCCTCTTTCCATGGTGTAGACCTGTCTGCGCTGCGAGGAGCGGCAGTGGATGAATATTTCCGCCAGCCAATTGTGGTACGTGACAGCGGCCCTCCCCGTGCACACTTGTTTGATTAATCGTTCGCATTCATAAAGACGGGCTTATTGAGGAAAGGGTTTGTACTGCACTAAAGCTAAGACCTGATGCTTTTTCTCCAAAGGACACGTTTGATATCCGCATTCTGATGGCCAAGTCGGTCAAATACACAGTGAACTTCTTAGAGGCCAAAGAGGAGGATCTCTACAGGTGTGTGTGTGTGTGTGTGTGTGTGTGTGTGTGTGTGTGTGTGTGTGTGTTCCACCATGTCCATCATAATCGAGTGTTTTCTTGTTGCTCATAGGATAGAGATTCCCTTTAAGTTCCATATGATGCAGTCAGGTTTGGTGCACGGCCTAGCCTTCTGGTTTGATGTGGCGTTTATGGGATCAGTGTAAGTCATTCTCCCGATACCATGTAAATTGTTACTGTGGTTAATTAGTGACACGCACTTGCCTCATGTGTCCTGTTCCTCCACCACACAGGATGACAGTATGGCTCTCTACAGCACCCACAGAGCCCCTCACCCACTGGTACCAGGTGCGCTGTCTGCTGCAGTCTCCCCTCTTTGCCAAGGCTGGGGATACGCTGTCCGGCACCGCTTTGCTAGTGGCCAATAAAAGGTAGTGTGGTCTACTTTATACTGTTTAAAAACATGAAACCCTGCATTCACGTTGGCATTGTTCATGTGGAGCTGGCCGTTTTTCAGCCCTGCTTCCCTGTGATTCGTTACGTGCTGAGCCAACCGAACACACCTAATTATGGACTGATTGGACAGCTGAAGTTCTCACACTGACCTACTAATGGGAGTCTCTGATTGGCTCGGGTAGAGTCAGTCAGAGACTCTAATGAACTGGATGCATTGGGATAAACATCTTCTGTCACTGCAGCTCTGACTGGTTGAAGCTGCAGTACTGACTGTCTGCTGTGAGAGATTTTGGATGGGGGAGGAGCTCACTGTAGCACTGCTGCTGAGTGAGAGAGTGGGAAGCTGTGTGCTTCATGTCAGAGTTTCCAGAAGCAACGCTGTTTACTAGGGCTGTAGCGAAGCCTCGACGAAGTCGACGGCTCGATTCTAAAAATTTGTCGACGTCAGATACGGAAGTCGACGCACCGCGCCCACTTGTTGCATCCCCAGGAGTTTGTAAATAGAAGAGGAATCTGCCTGTTTTTCCTCTAGTTCGCCCTCTTCTCCGCCTTCACTAACATCTCCGCCAAATACCGAAGACCCGGAACAACGTCCGTCCACTACTAGATTATTTTCCTGTTTTGCCCGCCTTCGTCTCCCGGCAACGGACAACAACTTCCGGGGTCAGATGCGCTGCTTCATCTCTACCGCAGATGTAGAAAATCACCGGGAGCGTTTCTCCCTTCATAAAGGAGCTTCTTTCAGACATTAGGAGAGCTGTTTTGGTGGTAGCAGTCTCTCCTCCGTGCTGGTCTGTTTGCTGCTGGGTGTTTTTGGTTTATTTAAACTTGGTAACTTGAACTTAACGTTGGTAAAGCTACTGTTAGCATCTTCGCTAACAGCTTCTTGCGTTGGGATAAGCTGTTACGTTTTGGTTTAGAGTTCATCTTTTTTGTGGTGTAGATCTCCCTTTTATTACATTTAGAGTGTTGTGGGTTTTCGGTTTAGTTTAAAATATCACCTTGAGTTTGGTTTAACCTGTAACACCACTCGCCTCACGCACATAAGTGACCAAAACAAAGCAGCATGGAGACACTCCATCTTCTACCACCTCTCAGGCAGCAGCCTGCACTCCCAAGTTCTACACGTCACCAGAACATAACCAACCGCAACACAATAAAAGCAGTGTTATACAAAATGGAAGGCCTGTAGTGTTTATTCTCTTACAGTAAGAATTTATCTTTTTTTGAGGAATTTATTTGAGATTTTCTGGTTTTTGTTAATTGTGCAATAGAAAAATAATCGTTAGATTAATTTTCTAAATAGTCATTAGAATAGTCGACTATTCGATAAAATAATCGTCAGAATAATCGTTTTAAAAATAATCGTTTACCCCCAGCCCTACTGTTTACTAAAGCCTGGTTCATGCTTCTCCGTCAGCTCCGCAAGGGACAGACACGCACGGTTTGACGGAAGCGTTTTGCTCTCGTACTTCTCCGTCTCATGGAGAGTGTTGCAAAGCAATTCCCTGCCAGGACACCAGAGGGCGTAGCGCTGTTCTGTGGTATCCTGTCATGTATCGGTCCAAGATGGTGTGTTTATATTATGTTTTTTGTTTATAAGAGACTTTTTAACACAGAAAAATTTGTCTCTCATCCTCCTCCACCTCTTCATGCGCTCGCCACCTCTAAACCCACGTTTCCTGTCATTTCCGTCCACAAATAAAATGCTTGCTGCGCATCTTTTCACTCCTCCAGTCACGGGAGAATTAAACGTTCATGTTTTTAGAGTTTTTTCGCGAGGTATTCTTCAAGCTTCTCCGTGTCTGCCGCTAGTTATCCTCGGCTCTCTTTATGTTTTTGAGGGCGCAATGGCGGCGCTGTAGACGACAGCGGTGCCCTGACCAATCACAAGCTTGTGTTGTCTGTCTCGTTCGACGGATGTTTAAAAAAGTGGTCTCGATTCTGTACGTACTTGCGTGCCTGCCGGGGCCCTGCGCAAGGACGGATAATGGCGTTGCGTGTCTCCGCACTGACGCAGACGGAGAAGCATGAATTAGCCTTAACTTGTGTTCTTAGGAATGACACCAGAGACTTATCTGCACCAGTGTTTTCATCAGCGATGATCAAGGGATTTTGTTGCCTCTCTTTCTCGTCACAGAACGAGCCAAGAATAGCATCTGTTGCTGTAAACAGGCCTTAAAATTTAAATAGTCAAACAAGCAAAAAAAATGAAATCTAAAAAAAAGTTGTTTATTTATCCATCCTTTATTTATAAAGCATGTTTAAAACACAGCTAACCAAAGTGCTGAACCAACAGGGCTAGTTCACAATCAGAAGGTGGAAACAAGGCTCCAGACAACACAAACACCATACACAATAAATAAGGGATAAAATACAACATGCGTAATTCCAACCATAAGACTGGAAACAACAGTGCAATAAAATCAAAGCAGTAACATAAACTTTGTCAATGCTCAGAGATAAAATACATTTCAGTCCTTTATGTCCTCAGTGTGTTATCAGGTACCAGGCTGGAGAACGCCGACTGTGATTGGATATTGCATCCCTAAATACATCCTGTCCCATTATGGTCTTCATTGTTTATTCCATCTTTTTTCTTTCAGGGCGCTAATGTTTTCTTCCTGTTTTCAGTCATGTTACCTGCAGACTGTTTTTGTTTCCAACACATCACACGTCTATGGATAGGATATAATGTTGTTGATGCTGCGAACTCTGATTTCCACAGACAAAGCTACGACATCAGCATTGTTGCCCAGGTGGACCAGACAGGATCAAAGTCCAGCAACCTCCTGGACTTGAAGAACCCCTTTTTCAGGTGCGTTTATCCTCTGAACTAGGGCCTGACCGATATGCTTTTTTTGGGACCGATACGATATAAAACTTTTAACAAAGGCCGGTAGCCGATATAATGGCCAATAAATCTCCCTCACAAAAAAAAGAAATAGAAATTTTCTTAAACTTAAACCCTTCATTCTCTGCCTTTTTGATGCAAACACACACACACCAAAGAACTGTCTCCATAACTCACTCGGGTTTCCAAGTGATGCAAATACGATTTATTTAGCAGATCTCAAAAACAACAGAACACACAAACTCAGTCACAGCATAAATCTTAACATTCAAGTTTTTTCTTGTAAACTGTGGTTTCCACAACTACATTTTAACTTAAAGGAATATTCCACCACTCAGTAAAACTGTGTCTTGTTAAGATTCCCCAGAGCTAGACAAGTCAGAAAAAGCATTTTATAACCAGCCCAATGTGACCTGGCAGCAGGTGGTTTTTTAGTTCAGCATAAAACAATGTAAGTGAATTCACATATACTGTAGTGTTTTTATGTAGGTGAATGCAAGCCTTCCCTTCCATTGCTTTATGCTAAAACAACTGGTTACAACATGTTTTTCCTGTCTTCGCTAACTCTGGGAAATCTAACAACACACACACGTTTAGGGACAGAAGATCCGTGTAAGAATATTAAAATAATAAAAATGCAGCAATAAATAAAACGTAACACTTGTGCTTTGTAACAAAGTAACACTCTGTGGAAGTTAACTTGGTGAACTTATATAAAATATATGGCTGAGTCCCTCCTCCTCTCCCAGCTAGGGACAGGAGAAGGGACTCCCTGCTATCACAGCACTTCATTGCCTTGTTGCCACCCCCCCCCCCCCCCCAAGCGGCCGTGTGAGTTTGAAAAGACTGCTGAAGAAGAGCAGATGAAATTGTCTGAGAATATTCCAGAATGTCTACCAGAAAATCGTTACTTACTTACTGCCCTGCATGACTGAAGGGGAAGCAGCGTGAGCTCTGCATAGAGCGTAATGCTGCAGCAGTTTTTTTTTTGTTTTTTCTCCAGGGTAACTTTTCAATACGAGGCCACGAGGCACACAATAAACTTAGGAAGCATGTTGAGGGGAAACATACTTTTATCATTGCTTATTTTACTGTTCAACTTACCACTGACACAACAAATATGCTTAAAACTGAAGACTTACCTCCCACTTCCTCATCACCGTCTCTCTGCTTGACTGAATTGCTCCTGCTGCTCCTCTGCATGTGTGCTGTGAAGGTGGCTCCACCCCCTGAGGAGTGGAGCCACACAACATGAGTTCATAAAGCTGGCGCCATCTGCTGGATAGGTAGCGCAATATCGGCCATATCAGCCGTCTTTTTGGCCGATAGCCGATAGTGTTAATGACCCCAATATCGGCCGATATATCGGTCGGGCCCTACTCTGAACTACGTCCCATTCAATTGGCTCTATTAGTGCAGAAGAGCATGTTCAGTCTCATTGACATCCAACGAGTGTGCTTGTATGCATTTTCAGGTACACAGGCACCTCTCCCAACCCCCCTCCTGGCTCACACTACACCTCTCCCTCGGAGAACATGTGGAACACAGGGGCGTCCTACAGCATGAGTCAGGGGATGGCTGTATCAGGTGAACAAATACAGAGACATGATGAATACCACAGCTAAAACCAGCTGCTGCTCATTAGGTTCCAGAGTTGCCGATGAAGGCCACTCATGTTCACAATGTTAGATTTTGTACTTTAATGTTATTGTCGACATTATTGCCACCTGCTCATCACATGCCTTTTGCATGATGGGATGTTTTGCAGCAGTACTATTGTGGCTCATTAATATTAAAATGGGAAAATCAGCTGAAACAGTTGAGGGAAATTTATTGTAACTAAACACGAGTCTGACCCAGTGCAGTGGTCCAAGAATAGAGCCTTGGGGGACCCCACATGTCACGGTGATCTGCTATGATTTGTGATCACCAGCAGAAACAACAGAACCCCTGTCCTAGATGGGAACCAACTTTGGACTGTGCCTGAAAGTCCCACCCAGTTTATGAGCCTGTCGAGAAGGATGTTGTGGTTCACAGTATGAAAAGCTGCAGATCCGAGCATCGCTAATACCTTAATCGGTGCCGTCTCCGTGCTGTGGTGTTGTCTAAAGCCTGACTGAAAACCATCCAGCAGGTTGTTCAGCTAGATCATTGGTCTGTAAATATTCATCATCAAGGAGTGAATAAACAACTATTTTAAAGCCTTGCTTTTGCCTCAATTCTGCTTCACCAGCAACTCTTCTGGTTTATTGTACTGATGTCTGCTGATGTCATTTCCTGCTGAGTTACAACCAATAAGCGTGAGTTACGTGAAGGTTCTGCTCCACCGGGCCTTTCTCGTGGTTCCTGAAAACGGCCCGTTCTGCCATCTGTTGATGTGGAGACGAGGGTGGCCACAAATGATTATTTTAATAATTGACTAATCACCAGTTTTTGGGCTGATTAGCCGACTAATCGTGTCGTGCATAAAGTATACTTATTGCATCAGCTCTAATATACTCATCTTTAGCCCCTAGCATGCAGTGTGATCTGTGATGTGTTATCTAAAAACAAAGACCAGACGATAGCTTATCAGACGACTGGGGCCTCATGTCCGCCTTTGCTTGTAGAGGTTTGTTTGTTGGTTTGGTCACAGACGCGTGCTTTGAATAGGAGCGTTTTTTAACACCAACGTGACAGGAGGTCATTAGATTGTAACGTTAGAGCAAATTCATGACACGCGTGTGCTAAAGCTAACGAAGTCACTACTGTTACAGCTATAAATACCAGTAACTCTCTGTTAGCTGCTAACGGCCGCTAATTAGCTCACAGAGACAACTGTCCAGTTCGTCCTCCTCCACAACGCGCTTCTTTCAAGGTGTTGATGCATCACCGTTGTATGAAAGAGGAGTTCTACTTTGCAGATCTCTTTCATCTTTGTAAAAAGCTTTTGAGCCACGTTGCCGGCTCGCTGTCATGTCTTGTTTTTCTGGTGACGCGACAGCTCACCTGGAAGGCCGCTGCTGCGCGTGTGCCTGGAGCAGAAAGGCAGCAGAAGGTGCCACGGCGGACAGGATAAGCAAAAACCAGAGCCACATAGAATAAACCCGTGGATTATTTTAGTTCTTGTCGACGCTTTCATTTGTCGACGTCATTGTGACGAGTTGCGGTGCGAGGTTCCGCTAAAATTACCAGAAAAGTCCCGATAGTGGAAACGCGCCCATTGTTGCAATGGTAAATTCTTTCCTGGTGTTGAAGGGAGCTGGCTGGTCGTTCTTCGCCTCGCACGTGTGAAGAATGGTACCGAGTGAGGGACAGAAGATCACAGCACCGCAGTGCCATGAAAAGAGAACATTTTAAAAATGACCTTCTGCTCCGTCAGCTCAAGCAGTCAGGCTCCCACGACCCAGAGGCCGACCCCTTCGGGTCAGTCAGGCACTGACCGATTGTTCTGACCCATATTCACTTTTTATCAGGATGAATACTTGTTCTAAAGAATCCAGAGCGGTGTAGTCTGTATTGGCACCCAGTTCTGCTGTAGAAGGATGTGTGCTGTAGGAAGCACCGTAGAGCACATTTAAGAACAGCATGTCAACTGACAGAGAGAGGCTGACAAGTACAGCAGAGACTAAAAGCCCCTCACAGAGTATGAAAGCAGGTGGTTACAATTTTTAAAACGCAGAAAGACAATGCAGCATGTAAACACAAAAAGATGAGATCTGTCCAGAATCAATGAAGTAAAAGACGTAAAAAGAGCAAGAAGTAGAAGGTAAGAAGGTGTGGCAGCGTCGTAACCGGCTGAGCCGGCCGGCCTGGTCTCATACGAGCGAGTCTGTAACGTCCTACCTCCAGTCTGTTTTCTGGGGATGAGTGAACAGTAAGGCCCTAAATAAACAGATTGCTCACTTTATGCTGCTTGCTTTTATTTTTAAACACTTTTTACCTTAAAGCTGCCATAGCGAATCTTAACAAGCTAGGTGTTGAACGCAGACACGGTCACTGAACACTCACCCCTCCCCTTCTCTTCAACGAGACCAAAGTGTGACTCTGGCTGAAAGTAAGCAGCAATTGTTGTTGATTGCTTTTTTTTCCTCTGTCCTCATCAGGGATGCCTGCAGCTTATGACCTCAGCACAGTCATTGGCAGCGGCCCAGCAGTGTCTCACAACAACCTCATCCCCTTAGGTAGGACTCCCAACCTCAACACGTCCTGATGTCAATGTCTGTTTTTTGATCGTTGGTAAACCAAAGTGCCAGTCGCACCTGATAACGGTTCACTGGTGTCAAATGTAGCAAAAGAATGAGCCGAAGTCCAACTCTGAATAGACACAAATGTGGAGCAGAACCTCTAGAACCGTGTGAGAGGCTGATTGGGTCAGAGTTGGGTTTCAGTTAGTGAGTGGTTATAGACCCTTTTACTGTTTGTAAACAATATGACGTCAGCGAGAATGCGCGCGCAGCTTGGCAACAGAGAATGGCGTTGTTTCAGGCTTTATCAAGCTACGCTGCGGGGTTATCACCGGCAAATCTTGAATGTTATATTATTAAAGTCACTTTAACGAATGGCAACAGACTCCCGGATCCTTGTGGCATTACGGAATGGGTGGAAGATGTAGGTGCGTGGCCAGATATCCAGTGAACCGATATATATACGTTTTAGTGGAGAGGCCCAGTAAGTACACACGTGAGAAGCTACGGGCATACAAATCGTTAGATGCATACAACTATGTTGTCTGTGGCCACGTACAGAAAGTAAAATATCACCTCATAGACTCTGAGTTTTGCGTCTTGAGGGCAGAAGTCCTTCCTAGCCAAAGACAAGGACACAAGACTGCTACGTACGAGGCTTGGGTCATAGTAAACAAACCAGAGAACTACGTCTTCACAGCCAACTGTACCTGCATGGCAGGCTGAGTATAGCATAGGTTTCTTTTTTTAGCGTGCTCAGAGTACAATTGTGTTAATTTTAGAGAAATACAGTTTATACTAATATGCAGTGGCAAAATACAGATGAATGAAATGTTAATTTGAAGCATGAAATAAAGCGTATAAATTTATATGTAACCTTAGTACATAATTACCTTACCTGATATAAAATGGGCGCTACAAACTCGAGCATTTCGGATCGTGTTTTCAGTCGTTTTCATCAACCCTTTTGATGGCCTGCAGCCACAGACGCCTCCGATTTTGTTCAAATGGATGTGCTCCCTTCGGAATTCTGTAAAGTTTCAGTCCACTGCTTGAAGAGAAGCGATTCTGGCATCCATACACGCAACAACCCGACATTTTTATGTGCTCAGAACTTCAAAACAAACGGTTTAAAACGCTGTTTTAGTATCGAGTGTGAATGAGGAAGTCTTCACTCTCGTTGCCAGGCTGCGCGCGCAACTTTTGATAACGTAGGTAGTAAAAGGGTCTATAGATGACCTGTGTTTATGGCAGACACTTTTATCTGGAGTGGCTGATACAGGAGAGTGCAACAAAGCAGTTACACTTAACCCTCCCACTGTTCTAATGGGTGGGACCCCGCCAGGAAAGTTGACCATTGAGCAGGATTGATGGTTTATCCCTTGAGGACCACGTGGCAGGGGGGGTGGGGGGTGGGGGGGGCACTTGAGCCTCATTTACACCGAGTGCAGAATGGATGCGGACCAGAATCCACGTGGCTTCCGGGCAGACTGCCTTTTACACTGACTGCAGGTTGTTTGTGGAACGTCTCTGCAACGATGTTCTCGTTATAACAACTACATTTGTGGAGAGGAGCTAGCAGACCCAAACACTCGTCCTCTCCTGTCATCACACATCCCTGTCATTAACAACAGAAGAAACCTATAGAATGCTGCAACTCCGGCTTTATTTTCAAACAAACCAGATGCACCTCGCTGTCTGGCTCATGTAATTTCTTCACCTTCATGACTTCATGGCGCGTCTGGAAGAACAGAAAACATGCAGAAAGATTCAGCAGCTCCACATCCAGATCTGCGCCGCACCGCTGGAGGTATAAATGCTCTGATTGGACCCCATGATGTTCTGTCTTCATGGAAGCCGCATGAGTTCTGATCCTCATCTTTTGCACTCTGTGTAAGTGAGGCTTCAGGCTCCCTATCTAGTCAGTTCGTGGAGCACGTTGTCAAGTTAACATTCATGGACTCGCCCATCTTGGCTCACGATGGGTGGAGACACTTACCCCTGGGTAGTTCTGGGTAAGCTGTTGTTGGTTTAGGAGAGAGCAGAGAATGGCTCAGCTAGTAGAAGCTAACCATTAGCATGAGCAACTCCGCCACACGGCAGAACTCCTCCAGGCTTGTGTATTTGTGGAGGTAAAACATCAGCATTACAGAGCAAAGAGAGTCGGTGGTAGAGCCGTGTTACTGTTAGCCAATCAGAGGAGAGATGTCAGAATATCAGGAAATAAGACTCTAGACATGTTTCTCAATGTCAAAGAGCCTCGCCTTGATGCCTTGGTCCCACCTAGGAGATGCGTCATCAGGAACCGCCATGGCGTGTTCCAGTCAGTCCCGATGTTCATGTCCTCCGTTTGTTAGCCATTTAGCTAGCTGACCAAGGATACACAGGAGGTGTCTTGTTGCCTTCTTTTAGTAAGAAATTGCCCAGAATGCAGCGAGATATTTAAAAAAAAAAGATGGACGGATCAGGAGCCAGCAGCTATGTCAGAGGCAAATTTCCAGTTTTAGTGTGAGTCAGCTAATTGTAGCTATCGGGCTGATATCTAAAACGTTTTTAGATCCAAAGCAGTTCTCTATGGTTGGTTATTTGCTTAGTAGTTGCATCTTTGGTGGCTAGCAGGTAGTCACTCACTCGCATATTTAAATTTACCAATATACCGTCTACACAATTACAAAGCAAAAGGCTCGTTATACATCTATATTGAAACTTATACGTTTGAAATATAGCTTTACCTCATGAGCCGTTGCCACGGCTCCCAGAGTCGTAGTCACGTGAGTGACGTGAGTCTGTTCCTTTTAACCATTTTCTTTGACAAAGGGAGGACCGTGTCCTGGTAGGCCAGGCGCCGTGACACTGACAAACACAACTTGTCATGTTCTGCTCGCCTCTCCTCTGGCTCACTTCTAGTTCCTGAAACAGGAGCGCCGGAGCTCCCCCCCCCCCCCACACACACACACACACACAAAGATTGACTTGCAGTCACAAGGCATTTGCATACACTAGAGACCACTGCAGGTGATTTGAAAAAGCAAGTGAGCGTGGTCTTTAGAACCATTTTCTTCTTGGGAAAAAAAAGATCATTATGGTGGTTTTATGCTGTTAAATGACCATGTTCAGGCTGAAACCCTGGTGGGACATGACACCCCCTTCCCTAGTGACGATAATGAAGGTAAGGTAACAGCGGTAAGGTTAGTGTGTTCCAGCAACACAAAGAGCCAGGAGGACCACGGGTCTGCTCCCAGACGGACTGGTGATGGACCAAACCCCGTGGCTTCCAGAAATCCTTTACAATCCCACGAGGACGTTCAGTGCATCGCTTTAGAAAAGGTCGGGGCTGGTTGGTGGCACCCTGCCACGCGCATATCAGGGTAGTGTAAACACGGGCTGCTTGAGCCTGTTTTAAACCTGGAGCGGGGGGCTGAGTGTAGGGGGGTTAAAGATGATGGATGGAGAAGCTCGGGAGGTTTTGGAGAATGCTTATGACTTTCAGGGTCCGGGGCTGAGTTTTATCGGTTTCTCTGCTTTTTGCTGTATAGTTCAAGTTAACTGGAACTGCTGAGTCATGGCCATTTTGAGTGTGTTTGGGACTATGTCAGTGTGTGTCTCCTGGAATTAGAAGGACCAGGGACCTGCAGGACATTCACGAGGACAAACCTAGTAGACCTAAATCCTTAACCTTTTGGGTGGATGGCCAAGCTACTGATCTACAGTTGTCATTTAGGGTGTTGAAGCGTACTTGTATCCAACCTGCTGAAACCTGTTCATCTCTGACTTTTGTGCCCTCTGATTGGTCACAGTGAACACAGGGATTGTAAACCACACCCACTCACGGATGGGCTCCATCATGAGCACAGGAATCGTCCAAGGTGAGTTTGACCTCACAGAATTGGTTTTACCATCTAAGCTTCCTTTGAGGCAGAGCTGACAGCAGTTGTGTCGCCTCTTCCAGGAGCCACGACGGGCCAGTCGGGCCCCAGCAGCAGCGGTACCTACTATCCCATCACTAACCAGTTCACCATGGGGGGCGCTGCCATCTCCATGGCTTCACCTATGGTCATCCCAAGCAACACCATGCATTACGGCAGTTAAGATGAAGATCTTGCGAAGACCCGTTTGACCACACACACCTGACCCTGCATGACAACAGTTATCTCCTCCCCCCTCGTTCCAACCCTGATGGATCCACCAACCAAAACCAGTGCTGTGCTGGCATTCTCGTCAGCTGTTCGTTGGCCCCCAAATCAGTGATCAGATCTTCTCATATCCGTCCACGGAGCAGATGCTTCCATGTACCCCCCTCCTGGATCCGCTGGAACGCTGACGGTTTACAGCCTGCTTCTTCAACACATATCTACGGCTATCTCTGTCCGCCACACGGTTTGTCCCTTGTTTTAATGTGTCATGGCCTGCTGGGCTTAGCCTGAGAAGCAACTTGTTACTGGAAACCAGCATCAGTCTGTTCCCTTAAGGCTCTACATGTGCGCAGCAGAGACTCCGAAGCTGCTCGTCTGTACAGGAAACCCCACCATGACCACCTGAGGGCTGCTGCCTCAGCGTCTACATCCTAGATCTAGTTTTTACGGTCCGTCTGCACTTTTGCCATCGGGTGAAGTCACCCGACACAAACGGCTCATTGAAAAGATCCTTCAGAAGGAACAGTCCTCCTCCTCCTCGGAGTAATTTGACCTCTGCTTTTAGGACTTGATGGTCACCTTCCATGCTGGGTCATGAAATACATCCATCATCATCTCGTGTGTGTGTGTGTGCGTGCGCGCGCGTGTGTGTGTGCATGTGCTTGGACTTTCTAATGCTGGAAATGTTGATGCTAGCTGCCATTTAAACTGTGAAAATTACAAACAGTCCAGGTCATTTTGTGTTTATCTGATCATCGGTGAAGGATCGTTTCACTGATGTTCTCATGTTAAAATGTTGTCAACATGCTGACCGCTCCATTATTCTGTCTAGAGTTGCGTGTTCCAGGTGGTTAGTGTGAGTTAACTCATGCTCTACGGTTAGCTGTCTGCTAGATGCATTGACCGGTTTTTGCAGGTACAGTAAAATAAGTCACAACTAGACGTTCTGCATAATTCATTGATGTTTTCCGTTAGATTTAACGAATAGTTTCCTCTACACCGGGCACCTCGCAGCCACTCCAGGCTTCTAATCAGGACCGTTGGACAGTTTGTTGTGTGATCAAGCCGGCCTCACCACCAGCTAGCTCTTCTGTAATGTACTCTCATCCCACAAAATCATCTCGTAAAATGCGTTTGGTGTTTCAGTTAGACGCCGATCCCAAACCTAACCCCCCTGGGCTCTAAGGAAGATGCCAGATGCAGCTCAACATGGAAGGTGACTAGCCTGGTCTTCTGTCCAGGTTCTGAACCAGCTTCCTGGAACCTTTAGAGAGCCAAGGAAAAACCTGGGAGGATGAACCAGTGACCCCCCCCCCCCACACACACACACACACACACACACACACTGAGACTTGGACGTGGAGGTGTGGAAGACGGAGGCCCTACACCCTCACCCCTCCACTCGCTGTCTGTGACTGCCAACATATCATTGTTTCCAACATGGCTGACTTCTGCACCCCCCGTTTGTCATTAAAGGAAGGAGACTCTGACACTTTTATGCATTTCTTCCAGTGTCGCAACTTTTGAGACTTGACTTAGCGAGTTTATGGGAGGTGAGAAAATGTCTCTTAGTAGGAACTATTTTTGTTAAATGTTTTTGTCTTTTTTTTTTCTTTTTCACACAAAACAAAAAAGGAGAAAAAGATCAAATTAAATGTGGAAGTGTTGCAACCCATCCTGTACATGTTGTTTCTTCTACTGCTGACATGCACCAGGTGTTCACCATGCTCACGGTTGTAGTTGTGATGGTGATGGTTCTCGCTGTCTGACATGGTACCAAGAAAAGCTCCTCCCACTGGGCAGCTGACTAAAAGTGAACCCAACTTGTGAAGAGGCTAGTCTAGCATCACTGGTGAGATGATCAGATGGTCGAAGCTTCAGCGGTTTCTGAGCTGCTGCTGTTCCTCAGGTTTCTGGTCCTGACAGGAGTTGTTCTCTGAGATGAAACTGAATATTCTACCTGAAGGTCAAATCTGAAGTCTGTTTTAGCTGAACCATCGTAACGTCACAGCAGAGCTGTCCTGCAGTAGAGCATCAGGTAACTGGGTCTCTGTTTCCTCAAAAACACAATCCAGCTGATGTCCTGCAGCTTTATGCTGGAGTGGAAGTCAGCATGTCTGGTCAACCAGACATGGTGGGACCAGCTGAGCCCACATTAGCACACGGGGATGTTTAGCAGATAAAATTTTCATAACTTGGATCAAGTATTAAGTGATTTCCACCTAATTCTTGTTGCCATCCAGTATCTTGAATTTCTGAAGCACTGAAAGTGGCTCTTCCAAGTCACTCGAATGAAAGTCTAAGGGTCCAGCCCATGGACTCTCTATCCAGCGTTCTACAATACAGCACAGGTCCCATGCTGCTAATTGGTCTCCTGTTTGCAGAGTTGGAAAATAACACCAAGATCTGTGGAGGGATGTTCCCAACCTGGTCCTCCTTCCTGATGACACCGTCCCATGATACGAAGCATTCGTTTGGTCCTGCCTGGTCTAGGGATGAGTACCGAATTCGGTACTTTTTAAGGTACCGACCGAACACCGATTCACGTCATTTCAAACGGTGCCTCGTTTCGGTACTGCCAAGACAGTTGCGCATGCGCAAGAGCGTTATGTTGCCGGTCCCTGCGAGCCCGTTGTAAACAGAGCAGCATGGTAGAAAGAACGCACGCTAAAGCTTG
Source organism: Nothobranchius furzeri (assembly GCF_043380555.1). Classification (NCBI taxonomy): domain Eukaryota; kingdom Metazoa; phylum Chordata; class Actinopteri; order Cyprinodontiformes; family Nothobranchiidae; genus Nothobranchius; species Nothobranchius furzeri. The sequence continues at coordinate 11,589,824 of NC_091758.1, read as the reverse complement.
GGTCCACTTCACTAAATGTGATGGGTAACTGGGTGATGAAACTAGCGACAGACAACGATCTAAGTGAGACATCCTCATCTTAATCTGCTCCAGTAGGTAAATAAAATGTTTAAGATAACGTTACCTTGATTTGTTAGCTTCCGTTTCGCTAATGGTGCGTTCGCTTTCTCCTCGGAACTCCGAATTTCCGACTAGAAGAACATGAACGCGCTCTAAAGTTTGGCTTTACTTTACTAAATGCGACGGGTGAATGGATGAAGTTAAAACCAGCGACAACGATCTAAGTTTGAGGCATCATCGTTTTAATCTGCTCCAGCAGCTAAATAAACTGTTAAAGATAACGTTAGCTTGATATGTTAGCTTCCATTGCCACCGTTGTTACCAGCTAATGGTGCGTTCGCTTTCTCCTCGGAAATTCTAACTTCCCAGTAGGAAAAATCAAAAGAAAAAGGACGGCAAAAGGAATGAAGATACACAGTAAATTTAGTTCACAGTAAAGATGTTTGCTTCAGTTTAATTATCAGCTTATAAAACTACAAGGACGATGTTAAAATACAAACTTGTATGTTATTTATCGTGATATTTATCAAATATGGTTATATATATATATATTGAGAAAAATATATATTTAATTATAAAAGAGAATTAAAATAATAAACACTCAAAAGTATCGAAAATTGGTACCGTTAAGTACCGGTATCGACTCGTAGGTACCGGGAATTAGTACCGGATCGATTCAAATGTCAAAGGTACCCATCCCTAGCCTGGTCTGACCGGCATCCTCCCCCACCATCAGAGCCAACTCACCACCAGGTAGTGGTCAGTTGACAGCTCCGCCCCTCTCTTCACCCGAGTGTCCAAGACATGTAGCTGCAGGTCAGACGAAACAACAAAGTCGATCATCGAGCTGCGGCCTAAGGTATCCTGGTGCCAAGAGCACATATGGACACCTTTATGTCTGAACATGGTGTTCATTATGGACAATCCATGACTGGCACAGAAGTCCAATAACAAAACACCACTCAAATTCAGATCGGGGGGACCGTTCCAACCACACCTCTCCAGGTCTCACTGTCGTTGCCCACGTGAGCGTTAAAGTCCCTCAGCAGAACGAGGGAGTCGCCAGAAGGAGCGCTTTCCAGCACCTCCAAGGGTGGGTAGTCTGAACTGTAGTTTGGTGCAGAAGCACAGACCACAGTCAGAACCCGTCCCCCCACACGTAGGTGGAGGGAGGCTACCCTCTCATTCACTGGGGTAAACCCCAACATACAGGCACCAAGATGGGGGAGCAACTAGTATGCCCACCCCTGCTCTGCATCTCTCAGTGGGAGCAACTCCAGAGTGGTAGAAAGTCCAACCCTCTCAAGGAAACTGGTTCTGGAGCCAGAGCCATGCGCGTTGGGGTGAGTCCAGCTATATCTAGTCAGAGCCAGAACATCTCAACCTCACACACCAACTCAGGCTCCTTCCCCACCAGAGCCAGCTTCTGTAGCCGAGGATCAGACCGCCAAGGTCCCCGCCCTCGACTACCACCCATCACACACTGCACACGGCCCCGTTGGCCCCTCCCGCCAGTAGTGAGCCCATGGGAAGGGGGACTCATGTTTCCTCTTCGGGCTGTGCCCGGCTGAGCTCCCTGGGTGAAAGCCTGGCCACCAGGCGCTCGCCAGCGTGCCCCACCTCCAGGCCTGGCTCCAGAGTGACCCGCGGCCAGGCGAGGGAACATGGTTTCCATTGATATTTGTCATGAAGGATCTGTGGGCTGCACTTTGTCGGATCCCTCACCTAGGACCTGTTTGCCATGAGTGACCCCACCAGAGGCACAAAGCCTCAGGCAGCTTAGCTCCTAGGAGGATCGATGGGAGACTCAAACCCGTCCACCAGGGTAAGGTGTCAGCCCAGGGAGACGTTCATGTGTAATGTGATAATTATAATACCTAGATCCTGCCTGTCTCGCTTTGTTTTCTAGTATTTCTTCATTCCACAGCCCCACCGTTCAGATGCTGACCTGCTCCCAGACACTAGGCGGCAGTGGAGCGCATGCGTGGTCATCACACGTTAAACCTGGGGGAGGAAGAAATTCGAGCCAACTGTAGTTAGTTCCGGGGTGAAGCTAAGAGGGAGAAGACCCAGGACACCTTCAGTCATGTTGCTGCGAGTGAGTATTGGTGTAGTGGCGCACACTCGTGTCCGGCGGTGTCGGCTGCTGTGGTGAGCCGAGCCGGAGCCGCTTCTGTCGGCTTTCCGATGTCCAGAGGAGCTCCGGCTTGGTGCAACTTCAGCAGGTGTCGCTTCCAGCCAGCAGTCCTTCCTAAAGTAAACACGAGAATGGTTCTGGAAATGACCGGTTCTAGACGTCAAGCTCAGCTCCACGGCCCGGACACGAGGACAAGTCTCTGTGGTCCCTGTGGCTTACAGCAACCCATGCCTGACCTTTGACCTCAAACGGGCCGTTCATGATGGAAAATCCCACCCGTATGACGTCAGCAGTAACGAGGTTACGGGTTTAGGGCCAGGCTGTACAACAGGACATTCATCTACTCCGGTTTTCCTCTATCCTGTTTATGTGATGTCACTGTGTGTGTGTGTGTGTGTGTGTGTGTGTGTGTGTGTGTGTGTGTGTGTGTGTGTGTGTGTGTGTGTGTGTGTGTGTGTGTCAGCTACAGCTTGATTTAAGCTCTAGATTTGGTCCTGAAGACATTTTTGGTGTCAGAAGGTGGATTCGTACTTTTCTGTTAGTTCAGACTAACTCTGTCCCCCTCTCTGCTAGAGGGTGCTGAACATGGCGGGCTCCACGCTGAAGCACAGCCGCTCCGTTCACCACAGTCCGGTGTGGAGGAGTCCTCTCATACCCATAGTGGTGGAGCAGACGGTACGTTTCTGAGTGGTCATCACCCCCATCTCTGAGGAGAGAACCTGTGGGAGCGCACATTGCCGTCTGAAGACTTTGTATCGAGAGCTTCCTGCTAACCTCCATATACCCCAGTGTTTGTCCACACAGAGGGACTGAAGCTGCAGCCTGAGACCTAACTGCTGCATCCAGTCATTCATTCTTTCACCTGCTTTCTTTCAGGGGCGAGGAGAACGAGCATATGATATTTACTCTCGCCTGCTGAGAGAGAGAATAGTCTGTGTGATGGGTCCTGTAAGTGTCTATGGATGATTTTATTAATAATAAAACTAACAACGATGTGTTTCTGAACACCTGTCTCTCTTCTCTGGTCAGATCGATGACTCTGTAGCCAGTCTGGTGATTGCTCAGCTGCTCTTCCTTCAGTCAGAGAGCAACAACAAGCCCATCCACATGTACATCAACAGTCCTGGTGAGTTAAAGCAACACGCAGCGAACCGTTCTTAGATGGAGAACGCCGCTGATCACAGCTGTCTCTGCCTGCTACTAAACACCTTTTATGAAGCTTGCTTACAAACCAAACGGGACGAAAACTTCATAAATCATTTTCAACACTAACTTTGTGATTTCTAAAGAAAAGCCTGACAGGAAAATGTGGCGACTTTAAGCCAGCAGACCCTGGTGTCGGTTCATATGGACATGTGGAAACGTGCCGAGCAGCTGGTGACAGGGTGAATTTAAGACACGTTTATGGATTTGGATGCACGCAAGCATTTTAACACATCTGCAGCGGTCTGCCATGCGAGGTGATCTCTGGGGGGGGAGGGGGACTCTGGAGTTGTTTCAGGAAGTAGAGGTGAGACAGAGCAGAGGGGAACATTTGGAGTCTGATTTCTTGATATTCGGACATCTCTCCTCTGACTGGTTAAGAGAAGCACGACTCTACCACTGACTGGTTGCTCTGCAACGATGACGTTTCATCTCCGCAAATAACACAAGCCTGGAGGAGTTCTGCTGTGTGGTGGAGTTGCTAATGCTAACGGTTAGCTTCTACTTGCAGAGACGTTCTCTGCTGTTTCCTGGATGCTAAACCAACATCAGTCTTCCCCGTCGTGAGTCCATGAATGTTAAGTGACAGTATGACGTAGATTTCGGACGTCCGCTACAATACCGATATTGCAGCCTTCAGTATTGACGCATACCGATATCAACCCGATGCAGCGTCAGCATAAATCACACATACTTTTACCTGTTTCGTAGTATGGAATGGATGAAAGGCTTGATCAAGTGATATTACTCAATCAGAGAACAAGAGCCAATAACAGTAACTATGGATAAAAACGACAATTTTTTTTTTTACCATTGGATGCAAAATGTGAACCTTAACGGGCTGCTTATATCAGAGAGTTTTGATGCAGTCCGATGTAACCCGATAGTGTTTTTGGGCCGATTTTGAATTACTTCCTATATCGGAACAGGACATCCTTAACCTAGATCTGTCAGGATGTTCTAATCCTAGAGTTTCACCGTCTATTTTCTACCAGAAGCTAAAGCGGGAGGTAGGTGTAGGGACTATTTTCATGTTCAGTCTGCATGAAACACTCATCAGAATCAGAAATGACAACTTTTTTTGCTGATAATCTATATAAATGAGTGTCTGGTGGTGCTGCAGACACATTTGGCACTTTAGTAGCCTAGTGAACTAGACCAAATTCTTGCTTTGCAGTTTGGTCTAGCAACGCTCCACTGGAACCTCTGCAGCCCCAACAGCATTCTGGCTGGCCAATCACAGCTCTCTAGAGGGGGTTTCAAACACATAAAGAGTTGTGATTGGTCCATAATGGTGGGCCAATCATAGTGCTCTATCTGCCTAGTGAACAAATCACAGAGCTTTATCCGCTTTGTGGGCCAATCAGGGCACTCTATATGCCTGGTGGGTGGGATGATGCAACAGAGTGAAACAAGAGGATGTCACTTTATGTGAGATGGCCTTAACCTTAAAGAGCATGTCACCCCTTACAAGAAGCGTACTTCACTCCCACTTCATGTTTGAAAAATGCAACAAATGCTGTTGCCTAGCAGACCGAGAGGGTGGAGCCACTAACAAATACACACACTCACGACATTGTGACATCATAATGTTCCAGTTTACATCATAGCATACCTCTTAGCCAATAGCGGTAGCAGATTTAAATTCAAATGCAGTGAAGAGTTTTTACCCGACAACGGCACAACACTGACAGTTTCAGGCAGAAAATTTCAATTTTAACTAAAATGCACTAAAGTGCAAAACTATTAACTACACGTGTCTGCAGCACAATTAGACACGCATTTATATAATTTATCAGAAAAAAATGTTGATTTGAGGGTGACTTGCTCTTTAATTTGCATCTAATGAACATCGTGTATGAGTGTAGATAATAATTCACCTGTTAAATCAAACATTACTGAACATAAGGCATAAATGGATCATTGTAATAATTATATTCATTTCAACTTCACTGAATTAGGCACAGAATCCAGTCTGAGTCTGAGATGAGAGGACAGCCTTTGTTTGGAGACCTAGGTTGACACACTTGTCTTCATGGACTGTCAACAAGCACTGCAGAGTCTTCTGGGTGTTAGAATAGAAAATCCACTTAGATAGTGGGATTATTCTGTAGGTGACCGGTCACTAGGTAGGTCAATATTGCCGTTTTCTGGACGTTACTGTAGTTCGCAGTGACTGCTGCTCCCTCAGACATTTTACGTAATAAGTGTATAAATATACCTGTGAACCGATAGACCTGTCATTAATAATAAAACTAAAGCTGGCTAATATAATGCAGCACAGGTTTTATTTTGAAATAAACCGGATGTACCTAACCTAAACACATCTCACTTCCTCTCTGGCTCATTCAGGTTCTTTAGCTTCATGACAATCAGCATCCAGAATATAGACTTCATGTGGAAACATCGTGGATCTGCACAGCCGTGCTGGTGCCGATGTTCTGATGGGACTCTTGTTTTCTTATCCACGCCGTACAGAAACCGGGCTGCATCCGCTCCGATCGGTGTGAACAGGGCGTCACCTTTGCTCCCTCTCTTATTCAGGTGGAGTGGTGACGGCAGGCCTGGCCATTTATGACACAATGCAGTACATCCTTAATCCCATCTCCACCTGGTGTGTTGGACAGGCTGCTAGCATGGGCAGCTTGCTCCTAGCAGCCGGTACGACTGGCATGAGGCATTCCCTACCCAACGCTCGCATCATGGTGCACCAGCCTTCAGGTGGAGCCAGAGTAAGTAGGTCCTGTAGGACCTCTCTGACACTCATGACATGAGCAGATGTTGAAAGGTGGACCTAATTCACCGGTGTGTGTGCCCAGGGTCAAGCCACGGACATCGCCATCCAGGCCGAGGAGATTCTGAAGCTGAAGAGACAGATCAACAGCATCTATGCCAAACACACGGGGCAGCTGCTGGAAACCATCGGTATGGATGCATGACTCGCTGCTCAAGTCTGTAAAACGTTTTGAGTGGACTAACCCAAGATGACTAGATCGTGTCCGTTGCTGTTTGGAGTAGATCTGTAGAGATGTAGTTGTCCTGCAGGGCGAAGGCCACGACCCCTAGAAGGGTCACTCACCTGTTTCACCGCCTAGCGCACCCTGCCAGCTGGCGTGTGGTTTAGTTCAGATACATTACCATGGTTGAGTGCGTTTACATGCAGCCAGTAACCCTTTTAAAACCCGAATATTCACAATAACCCGGTTCCGCAGGTCCATGTAAACACCGCCAAAAACCCGGATAAGCTCATAACCAGGTTTTTACAAACCCGGTTACTACACCTGGGGTAACCCTTTTCTAACCCGAATGTTTGGTCGTGTAAACGCATACCGGGATATCCCCATCAAAGCGTGTGTTCTGCGCATGCTCTGCACGCAAGGAATCTTGGTCTTTTGAGTAGCGAGACGTCTTGTATGCGCCAGAACACCGGAAGTAAACAACAAGTTGGGAGCAACATGGCGAGTCGCGGCACAGCACCACACTTTTGGAGTGACGAGGAAACTAAAGCGCAAACGCGGTCGCTATCTCTTCCGAACTGGGAAACATGTTGTTGTTTTCACGGATACCGGAAAAAGAAGAACTGGAAATGAGGCATATTGCGTCTGGACGTAGTCCATACGTCCTGACGCTACCCCAACGTCCGCATTTAAATCGGGTTATGCAAGTTAGAGGTAACTCTTTCTATTTATGCTTGTAAACGGGTTATTCTGATCAACTCAGAAACCCGAATACCGACCTTAACCCGATCATAACCCGGATTTTGGCTGCATGTAAACGTAGTCATTGACAGCAGGTGGAGGTGGAATGTGTCCCAACAGTAGCCGTTTGAAGGGATGTCCATGCACCAGGTAGCAGGAGTCATGCCTTTTTTACTTCCCTCTTCTTTCTGACTTCTAGAGAGTGTGATGGAAAGGGATCGCTACATGAGCCCTATGGAGGCTCAGGACTTTGGCCTGATTGACCGGGTCCTGGTCCACCCCCCACAGGCAGGCCAGGATGAGCCAGAGCTGGTGCAGAAACAGCCAGCTGCAGCGACTATTTCCCCCCCACAGCCGGAGTCTGCAGCCCCAGCCCCCCCCGAAACCAGCCCCCCCTCATCACACAAACCAGAACCATGAACGCCACAGCAGCGGGTCTGGGATCAGCGCTGGAGGTCTCCACCCCTGAGCGTGAGACTCGGGCTCCTGCTCCTGTAGACAAACCGCAACGGAAGGGAAGCTCCTCTCGCAGCTGTTGGAGGACCTTTCACCTTATTACATCTTCTATGACAGTCCAGAAAAAGGTTCTGACTGAAGACATTTCATAACCCTAACCATGTTGGTTTCAGCCCTCTGCAGGAAAGATCCACACAGGAGCAAGCAGCTTTGTTTAGATTTGTAATAAATGATGAGTCATGTTTTTGTTTCACCTAAACCTGGTTACTGGACTCGCTGTGGAACAGCGGTTAAAGTGCAGCGCTGACCCCTGCATTAGAGAGCATAATGCATCGTATCACCTGATTCTCCATTACGCGGGAAAAGCTCTGGTAGAACACAACCCCTTTTTACTGAGTGGTGCCGCAGCAGAACAGCTACACGGGAACAGGGCATGTCAGGCGGCACCAGGGCGGACAAAGTCAAACACGCTCGACCACGCACACACACGTTTAATGTGGCTTCCATCACATCATTGAGCAGCTGTTCTTTGCACTGGTCGTCCAACGCAGCCATTTTAACTTTTCTTCACTGTAGGGTGGGTAGCGCAGGCCGTTGAGTCTCTCCAACGCCCAGCCACGCAGCATACAGGCTCGTCGATGGCTGAATGTCTCGAAGCCCCAGCGGCCATGATAGTTACCCCAACCGCTGCCACCTGCATGGACACAGAAGCCAGACACACACACACACACACACATTAGACACACTGCTCTGCTAACAGAGGACCCAAACCGAACCAAACCTCCCGTTTAACTCGTGCAGGTCCCACGACGCGTTTCGTGGACCCCAAAAGCGACTGCTCGCAGACCCCTGGCGATCAAACGGGCCCTCAAAGTGTTTTGGGGTTTGCAGCAAACACGCATTACCGGGTAAGATTAATGTTCGTATGTTTCATGAGGAAGCCAGGGACCGACTGGTGGACCTGAGATGATAAATGTGATGTTCTTGTATTGACAGTGCTGTACGTGTGTCATCGTTCACTCTGGTGAAATGTGAGATCATTATTACACTGTTCCAATGTAGAATTACCAGTTAAGTTTATGTCATTTAGTACGATGAGAGACATCTCGTCTCATCCCAGAGTGAAAGTAGCATCTAAACCCGGAGACCCTGCAACCAAAACTGGTAGAGATCCGGACCTTATTTAGGTTTTGATCAGATCAAGTGAACTGGGCTTGGACCAGTAGAAACCAGGTTAAACTGGCAAAAAAAAAAGGAACCTCAGTCACAACTTATCCTCTCCGTTCAGTACTCCCATAATTCACTGTTGTCCCACCTAGGCGTGCTACTTCTGATACCTGGACTGGTTCAGGGGTCAGAGTTGGTTCCAGCAGACGGCGTGAGAGCCAGATAAAATAAAGTTGACGTTTTATTGTATCTTAATGTATTAACATTTAAATGGCTCTGGACTGTTTTGACTGTAGTTTAATATGTTTGGAGAACATAAACAATTATTGATAAATGGGACATGAATTTTGCTGTTAAACATCGAAGTCCCCTGTTTGGGGGGTCTTCAGGCTCAAAGGGTCTGGTGGGCCAGATGTGGCCTGCGGGCTGCCAGTTGAAATTCACTCAACTAGTTGAAGCCATGCTAAACGTAGCAAGCAAATCTCATGCACTACTTTCCCCTTAGTTGAGTACTCACTGTTTACGTGCTTTTGCTGATAGCGGAGCTACTGAGCAGGCAGAGCTGAACTGAGGCTGCAGCTGAGATGCATGAAGCCTAAAACCACTGTAGAGGTGTTCATTAGGAAAAAAAAACAATAACATATGGTCAAAAGGGGGATTTTACATGATACGGGACCTTCAACAGTTTGCCAGCATGCCCACTAAGTAGTAGATGTTTATGGAGGTGAAGGCGTGAGCCGTGCTGTGTTCCACATGTCTAAAGAGATGACAGAGGAAAACTTTTCATTCCACTTTTAAATCAAAAATGAAAACTTTGTTCTTCATCTCGAGAGCTTGCTCCTTAACCTGCACCTTTAACTGCTCTAAAATCTCTAAGCCCGTTGGCTTGCCTGTAATAAATGGGCTACACAAATAAAGCTGCCTTGCCCTGACTGTTCACTTCAGAGCAGCACTACATTCAAGCCGCGTCGGGTTTCGACTCCAGAACAACTTCAGGACTAGAAATATAATCATTTCTAACGAGTGTAGACCTGCAGAAGCAAGCGGATCGGGCAGGCTTCAGCTGAAACATAGTCCACTGAGCCTGGAGCCAAATGTGACCTCATGTCTCTGGACACAAACCTCACAAGTTATTCAGAACCCAAAAACCAGTTCAACGTGTTGCTGTTGGAGGAGGAGTGGTGATCAGACTCGTAACTCAACAGTGTAGGCGAGCAGCGCTTCAGCCTGAGTTTTAAGGTGAGAATGAAAACATGCCATCCATCCTGGGCTTGAGGGTGGAGGACCGAGTTACCTGTGGAGTACCCAACCCACGGGGTAGTTCTACATGGTCTCAACATGAACAGACCCAGAGGCTCTTCCATCCTCACCATGTCAGCTTCTGCCCTTCAGCATCAATACGGCATCATGCTCTAGGAGTGTGGGTGACGTCGCCATCTGTAGGGATGGACTTGCACCGCTGCAGCTCAAACTCATGAGCTGTTTACCCTGAAAACGAACCCGAACACCAGCCCTGACGGCTAGGAGGCTCTCTGCAGCTGCACAAAGACGTAGCTCACATCTGGATGTAGCACCAACAGGATGGTTTGTGTTGCGTTCTGGGATGCAGGACGAGACACATCAGTAACTACTGACTAGCGCCTAGCTTTCTGAGGATTAAGCGAGGGCTCGGGTGGAACAGGGATACCGTAAATCCTCTAATATTAGCCTGTATTTTATTAACGGCCGGGTACCATATTTTGGCCGGAGTCGGCGGAGGTGAATAATGGCCGGGTGGAATGTGGTAACAAGCAAGTACCACAGGGGGGCGGTTGTGTCATCCGTCTCACTTTTGATTTGCCAGTGATAGACCGCGAGGGTAACTTTAACCGTGCGGAGGCGAAAATTTGATATCAAGTTCAAAGAGAACGTGCTGATTATGCTGCAGAACACTCTGGGGAGCAGTAGCAGGGGTTGTATGAACTAGTCACTAGTCGACTTCACCGCTCTATAGTGACTTTTTATGCCTGTCATCGACTAGTCGCTGTCACGTGATAATGACCGGCAAGATGCAGTCCACAGAAAAGACAGCAGCCTGCTGTCAGCAGGTGACAAGCTCCTGCGCGTCGGGAGGCAACGCGCTGTGCCAGAGCGTCGGTACTGACACCCGCCGTAAAACGGGCATTTAACCAAATTGTGACGTTTACCCTCTTGCAATTTAACCTTCCCCTCACCCCCATCCTAAACTTAACCAGCTTGTGCATGCAAAGCTCTGATTGTTGACGCGCTCCAGACATCTGCGTCCTGAGCACGGCCACAGTAACATTATCAAATCAGGTGTCGCCACCTCAAAAACTAATTTAACACGCGATCGTTCATGTCGGCTCCTTTCCTTTTATGTTTTCTGTCTTTGATTTGCGCCTGATGCGTTTCGCTGCTGTGGAGCGGGGCGCATCACCTGTTTTGTCCTCCGGTGACGCACCGATCACTGATGCGGCCGGCGAGCAGCGAGCACTCTGCTGTTTTTGCGGTCGGTAGATCTTTTAGAACTGCAGTTCAAAGGTAACTCATAAGGTGAATATATATGAACCCAGGTAGCAGTTTTTCTTTAGGATTGAGAGGAGATGCAGGAAGATAATAAACAGGCAGGACAGAAAAATAGTCGAATAAAAACAAGTTATTTTTTGTACCTGGTGGTTGCAACAAACAGACACCATTGAAGGTAATCAGAAGTGAGGAACAGAAAATGAAATAATTATTTTAATGTTTAGAGCAGCAGGAACTCCGAGAGGCTGCAGGCGCGTCAGTGAGTTTGCGGCCGCTGCGTAGGGGGAGGGGGGCTGAAGCAGAAACTATTGTTGTTAAAAGAAATGTGTTTAACTTTGAAAATGTGGGCGCAATTTTATTTGTCAAAAACTCCAGCGAACCATTAGTTCATTTTGCTCAAATAGAAATTGAGGCCTGTCTCTAATTCTGGTCCTCCTTTCAATAAAGGCCTGGAGCTTGATGAGCTTGAGTCAAATACAGGCCCGGGCCTGTATTAGAGGATTTACGGTAGTTACTTCTATCATATATCATATATCATGGACAGATGGACGATCGACAACCTGAGGTGAACGCCTAACAACAGAACTGACCTACCTACACCTCCGAAGGGCAGGCCAGGCAGCGTCATGTGGACAATCCCATCATTAGAGCAGAATCCGCCACTGCTGGTGTTCTCCATCACCATCTTAACCACCTTCAAAAGAAAGGACCAGGTCATATGAAAGAGCAGAGGAGTTTAGAGCGGCGGCTGAGTGGTGTCCTTACAGAAGACTCATCCGAGAAGACGTAGAGGGCCAGAGGCTTTTCTTTACGGTTGACAAACGCTATGCTTTTCTCAACAGACTCGATGGTGATGATGGGCAGGATGGGACCAAAGATCTCCTCTGCCATTAAGGCATCATCTTCAGCTACATCCACCACCACTGTTGGGGCTAAAGAGCACAAAGAAAGGAGCGATTACAGGACGCTTTAATGAAGTCAGCTGTTTCAGTCAAATCAAACAGAGCAAGATCTTACATGTGACCTGCTGGTGACTCGGAATGTTACCCACCTATATATTTATCCTCCTGGTCATGTTCTCCTCCCAAAACAATCCTTCCCCGGGTCTTTCCGAGCAGCTCCACCAGACGGGTCCAGTGCCGGAGCGACACAATGCGGGACACGTCGGGACACTTCTGAGGCTCTGTGGTGTAGAAGCTCTCCAAGACGTCCTTCAGCGCTGGTATCAGGGCATCTCGGGTAGCCGTTGAGCAAAGCACATAGTCGGGAGCCACACAGCTTTGGCCAGCGTTAAAAAACTTGGACCAAACCAGACGATGAGCTGCAGCAACAATGTTCAGCCGCCCGTAGAGGAGACAAGGACATTTGCCACCCAGCTCCAGAGTTACTGGTGTCAAGTGGACCGAGGCAGCCTGAACAATGCTTCGGGCCACAGTTTGAGAACCTAAAGGTGGAGGGGAAAGGTTAAACACCTTCACACAGTTAGCTTTAGTTTTCTGTGGTCCAAGTCTACTTCATCCATGCAGGTAAGTGTGTGGAGACCCTGGACGTAGTTTTGGGGTAGGACATGTCCTACCTAGACACCGGTTGAGCACTAGGACCAAGAGGAAAACAACCACTTGTGCTGAAGCCCGTTTCCCATTAGAACCATCCAGAAGCTCATCTATTGGCTCTGCTGATAACTGCTAACGTGTGATTGGTCGTTCCTGCCACCTGTGTACTTGACAGTTCTGCAGTCCTGACATTGTATAAAAGAGCCTCTAGGCTGTAAAATTATACACATTTATCTGTACTTACAGGAAACACCCCCAACACACACACACTTCTAAAGTCAAATCTACATCCACAGTGGAGACACCAGTAAACAGTGGGTGGACTTAATTCTGCTGTTCAGTCTGGAAACCCGGACTGCTGCCCCTTCAGTGGCTGGAGTGGATCAAGGTCCTGTGAGGACAGATTCCCTCCCCTACCCTTGGGAGGACCAGGTCCTCGTGCTGCAACCGAACATCCAACCTTGATATTCACAATAAAACTCTTCTCTCAGGCACAGCAGCATGTTTTACTCAGGCTGGATCCTGCAGACAGAAGCTTCTTTTGACAGCAACACTCCTGGCCATCATACTTCTGAGTTATGGTCATTTGAAGGTGACTTCGTGGAGGCCTTTAACCCGTACTGGCTGGTGACAAAAGAAACACCTTGGTGGGGCTACGTGTTAAAAGATTTCAGAGGTAACGTGATCTTGCAGCACATGCAGATTATTCTCTTTCCTGACGTCTAGAAGGACGTCCGGAGCACAGGCTGAGTTTTTCTAACCTGCAGGCAATATCGGCTGCAACGTTTTACAGGAAGTAGCTAAGGGTCCGAAGAAATTTCGCTAGGCCCTTTTTGTAAAACATAAAAAATAAAAAACATTAACAATCTGAAAAGTTATAAGAAATAGTTGCCAAGTCGGTAACACTGATGCTAGCAAGCTATTTACTGTAGCACAGGTGCCAAAGTCCAGCAGAGGCCATAAATTATGCTGACTGGCCCAGAAATCGCCAGTTCTCCCTAGCAACTAAATGTGATTGGCTGTTTAGCTGTAGTTCAGAGGCAAATTCCCAGTTCCCCAGGAGTGAAACTAGTGAGTTTGTTGGTGGAAATTGGCCGTTTAATATGAGAAAGCCGCTGGAAAGGATGGTTAAACCATTCAGGCTGCATGTAGGCACACAGAATGAAGCAAAATCCTGAATCCTCTTGCAAAGGCTTACGTCTCGGCCCGGTCGCTCCGGTCATCACAGGATCGTCGGCTAGCAGTGCCCACACCACGCTCAGGACAATCCAGACTCTTCTCATGCATCGTTCCACAAATGTGGAATGGCCTACCAAGCACTACCAGAACAGGGGCTTCCTTTTCAATTTTCAAGAAACTCCTGAAGACCCTGCTCTTCAGAGAGCATCTTCTAAACTAGCACCCTCCCTGCACCCATCCCCCCTCTCTACTGTCCACTCCTTGTTCCCTCCTCTCCATGACTGATGTCAATGTTGTTGTTGTTGTTAGCCTCAAGGGCAATATGCCGATTATCACTTGTAAGTCGCTTTGGACAAAAGCGTCTGCTAAATACATAAACATAAACAAAACAGCAACATTCACAGTCAATATGGACATAAAACACTTTGTTTCTCCTTTACTCTAGTGCCCCCTATGGGCGAGCCACCTCTGCTTTTACCTGTGTAGAAGATGTGGTCAAATCGGTTCTGAAGAAGTGCCTTGGTCTCCTCTGATCCACCGCGAACCACCGTATAACAGTCCTACAAAATCCAAATTAAATCAAACACACACACACACACAACTAAGGTAGTAGATAATGAAACAGAAATATCCAGCATTTTTAAATCTCTGGACAAATGATCCTGGTTGTCAGCAAAGGTAGCTTTACCTGAGGCAGGTACTTGGGGATGAGATCTGCTATCAGACATTCAGTGGCAAAGCTGACCTCTGAAGGTTTGATGATCACACAGTTTCCTAGTCAGAGCAAAGACATCAGCGACTGTAGACAGGGGTACACGCATTACCCTAACGTCATCAGGAGATGTTTGGAAAATCTGCTCCAGTAAAATAATATTAAGCTTATTTTAAGAAGATACACACAAATGGTAAATGGTCTGTATTTGTAGGGTTCTACAACCCCCCAAAGTGCTTCACAACAGTCAGTCATACACACACACACACACACACACACAGGACAGAGAAACAAGGAAACAGAACGCAGTGAGAGTCTGAGGGTTGAAAAGGCTTTTATAAACCTGAAGATCTGTTCGGTCATGCTCGACTGCTCCTACAAACATGAATCCACACATAAGCTGCAGCAGAGGTGGACGTAGTTCTTTGAAAGGAAGTTTGACAGATTTTTGTACAAATGTATGAAGAACTTAATAAAAACAGTTTTCATAAGGAGAATGGGTTTTGGGCCAAATTAATCTATGCAGTCCTCATGTGCAGCAGCAGCTGTGCTCATCTGGACCAGACACATTACATGTTTAAAACTAGCACCGAGGAACCCAGACAAAAATATTGAATTACCATTGCTAAATGATGTTCAACTCTTATTTTGTGATTAAAAAATAACAGATATCTCACTAAAATAGTCAAAATTCATCAAATAATCGAAAATACTGGCGTTGCACATTTTTACAGTGGGAAGAAACCAGGGTGCAGCAGCAAAACCCACACAGGGAACCCAATGCGTGGATGAGCTAGCCTAGTGAACTAGACCAGATTCTTGCTTTGCAAAGTTTGGTCTAGGGCTCCATTGGAACCTCCGCAGCTCCTACCAGGACTCTGGCTAGCCAATCACAGCTCTCTAGAGGGGTTTCAAACACATGAAGAGCTGTGATTGGTCCATAATGTTGGGCCAATCATAGTGCTCTATCTGCTTAGTGAATAAATCACAGAGCTGTATCCGCTTTGTGGGCCAATCAGGGCACTCTATGTGCCTGGTGGGTGGGATGATGCAACAGAGTGAAACAAGAGTATGTCACATTCATTGTCCAGTGGAATGCGGAGATCATTTGAAAGACAACGGTAGAACCCGCCCCACAACCGAGAGCCGTCAATGGAGCGTGGCCAGACTAAATAATACATTTATTTAGTCTGGCTTGCCAGGCTATGGATAAGCTGTAAGATCTCAAATTAAAGCAAAGCAGCTGCAAACTCAGCTGACTTCCATGTTGTTCCAGTCACCTGCAGCAATGGCTCCAACCATGGGGAGGATTAGGAGCTGAAGTGGGTAGTTCCATGGACCAATGACCAGGACAACTCCTAAAGGTTCCCTCCGGACAAAACAGTCATCCAGCTTAGTCGCCTGCAGAAAAACAACAAAGACGTTGGAAAGCTAGAATGTCCTGGTCTTTGTTCAGCTGCCTGCAGGGCCATTCCACCGCTCTGAAACCAGCATATCAATCATGTCAGGAATGAGAGCTGTAGAAGTTTAGCTGGTCTGACGAAGCCCCCCCAGTTGGGTTGCATCACACCAACACCAAACAATCATACAACAGACACTACACGGTAGGTGATGTTTGATCCTACCAGGTTTTTAGACACATAATCTGGCTTCATCCAGTGAGAGAGGTTGGCGATGGCGTGGTGCAGCTCATTCATCACGATTTCAACCTCTGAGAGGATGGCCTCGAACTTCGGCTGATGTGTCAGAAAAGACAGTTAGTGTTACCAAAGTGTGCACCCACCTGGAAGATAAGGCTACTACATGTGTGTACACCTGTCTTCTACCTTCTATTAACTGGAATGAGCTGCAAAAATCCCTGAAGCTCACCACCTACATTCCATTATCTACCTTCAATAATTCATCACAATCAGTTTCTGATGAATTCTCCTGCTTCTGAGTACTTAAGACTATACATGAGAAGAGTCCTTTATCTGTAACGTGTATATTTCATCTCATCTGTAGTTCTGTGGTGTAAAGCTAGTTAGCAGCAGCAACAGACATGGTTCACCATGTGTTCTCAATCGACTCATCTGGGTAAATAAACAGACTAGCACAGCAGATTGCTTTTGCTCTGGGAGAAACGCTCCTCCTACATCAGCACGTGGAGCAGTCCAAGCCAGGCTCTGGCTCCAGCTCAGGGACTGGCTGAGGTGTTTAGTGATGGACAGTCTGGATGCTTACGGACCTTGGCCAGGTCTTGGTGCAGCGCTTTTAAAATCCTCTCTTCGTTGTCTGAGATCATCGACCTGAGCATGGTCAGCTGGGTCCGACGAAACTCCTCCGGTATGGTGACGCCCGACTGAAAGGCTCCCCGTAACCTGTCCACCACCTCGCTGTGCGTGTTCATCCTCTCACCTGGAACACAGGTACACAGTCTACAGCCGTTCGTGATCACGTGTGAGTTAGTGCACGCGTTCCTAAACCCGACGAGCCTGTTTGACCCCACTGGAGGAAAAGGGATCTGAGGATGGCAGAGTACAGCTGGAGTCCTGGTTACCTGCTGACGGCTGCTCAACGCACACCATCACCTGGGCCACGTGCTCTTGATAAGAAAACGTAACAGCGCGAGGCAAAACAGAAGCGATCAGGTGAGCAACGTAAGAGTTATGAATGGGAACATGCTCAGAGGAACTAGTACCACCGTATCCCTCCGCTCGTCTCTTACCTGAGAGCCGACGCCGTCAGTAACTTCTGCTCGTTTCCGGTGCTGCTCCCGGTTCCTCTCCACCGGACGTCGACCTCTTCCTTGTGGGAGGTGCCGAGCAGAAAGACCGGCCAGAGAACCGGTCCAACGGGAGGAGTTGATGTGACGTCAGCTGGTTTCTGCAGCTCAGAACGGTTTCACTGCTAGGGTTGGCGCGTATTTGATGCCTTGCTCAGAGGCAGCATGCTTTTCTTGGGTTGTGTTCACCACCCAGGGCTGCCTGGACTGGTGGCAGAAAGGTGCTTTACAAATGAAAGGCGTTAAAACTGATCCCAGGTGTGTTTATTTGCAGGTCATGAAGTCACACCCACATCAACGATACAAAAACTTTATTCTCACAATATCAAAACTGACAGCTAGAGAAATGAGCGGATTAAAATGAGTAGAAAAAAGCGCTGTGGCTTTTCTGATTACATGTGTGGTACTGAACAGCAGTACTGGGTGTGACAGGGCATCCTGAATGTTGTCCTGGCAGCAACAGTTAGACTAAATCAAAGCACTGAAATAATTCATCGAATGATAAAACTGTAAAAATGTCCTAAACCTGCAGATTTTGGAAAATAAACATTTTTTACTCCGTTAGTCCTAAAACTAAGTGACCGTATTAACCATAAAAATCCACCAACGTGTGTGAAAGGAGAATGTGATGAGCAGTGGGTGGGAGTAGATCAGCACCACCCCAACCCTCCCATGCTGACTGCTCCGTCTGGTTCAGGCAGCTCTTCAGGCCGAGGCTGCCACGTTTTACCAAACGCTGTGAGTTCAGACTGGTCCAGCAGCAGGACGGCGGGTGGGGGTGTGCCGGTGCAGGATGGTGCCGCGGTTTGACACGTCGCGGCCACCTGTCTGAAGATCTTTACAGAAAATAGTCTGCTACTGGTTTTTTGGAGGGGATCCCTCTGGTCTCTTGCGGCGCTGCCTCGAATATGATGAACTCGCGCTGTAGATGCTCATCCAGCTCCAAGATGGCTGCCACGTTGCCACATCTGTTCAGAGACAAACAGCTGGTTTGTTCGTGTTACTGTGATAAAACGAGTCCTTTACTAAAACAATAATTTATGACCCAGAATCTGACGGTTCAAGATTTACTTCAGCTAACTGACTGCACTCTACAAACAAAACCTTCAGATCGGTCCTTGTGCACGGGTTCTCCAAAGGCCACTGATAAGTGTGTTTGACTGCTTCAGGCTGCTGTTGCAACATCCCACACTTGAGGCAGGGCAGCGTCATTTCAAAGCCGCCAGTCCTGATTTGTAAACAGATGCTTTTCATGAGCGTAGCTATTGGCTGGAAAATAAAGAGCAAGGCCTTTCTAAAGCGTAACTCTAGGCTAAGTTCAAAAGCACAAAATGTTTTTCAAAGCTTGGTTTAATAAGTGTAAACTGTTCAGGATGTTAAACAGGGCTGTGTCCTCCAAACACACGGTTATGACGTGTACACATGGTGTGTGTTGGCTGCTCATTCTCCCAAGGAGAATTCTCCAGGAGGGGGTGGGGCTCAGCAATCGCTTAAGCTGGCCGTACACAAGAGCAAACTGCTGAGCTAACAGTCACTCGAGGCCGTTTGCTCAGCAGATACTTTGCTGTGTGTGAAAATCAAACCAGTTTGATATTTTTTGCTTCTCTAGGGGCAGAAACTCACCAGGTGTCAAGGCGTGGGGAACCCTGGTCCTCGAGGACCGGTATCCTGCACGTCTTTGCTCTAACACTTCTGATTCAGTGGTTGATTCACCTGTTCAGCAGCTCATCAGGCTCTGCAGAAGCCTGTTAATCACCTGCTGATTGAAATCAGGTGTGTTGAAGCAGCGTTGAAACTAAAATATGCTGGATAGCAGCCCTCGATGGACAAGGGTGCCCCACCCCTGGTCTACGTGCTGGCTGAAGTGAAATATTCTAGTGGCCAATCAAAGTGCGTTATCTGCTCACATGTTTTCCAAGATGGCAGCCCTCTGTCTGCATTTTCAGGTTATTCCTGATCGGCCAATTTTGATTAGTGGCTGAGGAATGGGATCATCCCTAAATTCCACCCATTTCATAATGTAACCCTAGATTCCCAGCAAAGCATGTTCAACAACACGCCAGCAGCGGTGACCTGTACCAGAAGCACCGGGACTTGCATGTGGCTTGGCTGCTGAACTGTCCCATTAAACCTGATTTATACTTCTCCGTCTGCGTGGGTGCGGAGACACAAGACGTCATTATGCATCGGTGCAAGGGCTCTCAGACATGCTCACTCAGGCCGACGGAGACATGCTCAACATATGAACCATCTGTCAAAAGTGACAGAGACTGAAAGCTTGTGATGGTTCAGGACGCTACTTTCAACATCAGCACTGCCATCACTACTCATGAAGAAGATATTTAGCAGCAGACACAGAACTGTAGACACCTGTGATGCTAATCAACACGTCCCTTTGGTGGCATTATTTTCAGTCTTTTCTAGGGTACCATCATTTTAGTCCAGGCCTGTTCCAGAAGTTTGTTTTTTGAAATAATTCCATTGAAGCATGGTTGAAAAGCAATGTTGGTTAAATTTCACACAAGTTTTATTCATCACTTTTGTGAGATTCAGGTTATTTCTATGACCATTGTTGGGTTTTCCTTTCATTGACCAAAGGGGACCAACAATTTTGTCCACATCTGTAAATAAGTGAAAAAACGATTGTAAGCACGAGTGCTAGTATGAGCCTGATACCGCCAGTGTTGCTGTAGCACTGGTGGTTGTTCTGCCTTTTTTTTTTTTTTTTTTTGCAATTTGAGACGGGTCGTTACGCTTTAATTCACAAATTGATGTCATGAACGTTGAGGCACTTAATTAAATTCCTGCTATTTCCATACTTGGCAACACAAATGTTACATTTAGCCATGTTGCTGTTTACTTTCACAAAATACAGCATTTACTTTGTCTGCAAACCGAGAAGTGGTTGGGCGCGGGTACCTTTCACATTTGAATGGATTTGGTACAAATTCCCGGTACCTAGGAATAGATACCGACACGTAACGGTACTAATTTAATACTTTTGAATGTTTAATAATTATCTTTTTTAATTAAATATATATTTTCTTCTCTCTATATATGACCATATTGATAAATATGATAAATACCATAAACTGTATTTTATCATCAGGTGTACAAAACTCTTCAACATGAGAACCTTTAACCGCAGCCGTTTCTAAACGAAACACAAACCCAGCTCCATGTTCTCCCTCTCCTCTCCCCTCCAGATGAATTGTGTGATGGTGGGTCCTTGTAACATTACAAACTGCAAATTAAACTGAAGCAAAAATCTTTGCTGTGAACTAAATTTACCTTCCATCTTCATTCCTTTTTCAGTTGATTTTTCCTACTAGGAAGTCGAATTTTCGAGTTCCGAGAAGGAAGCGAACGCACCATTAACTGCTAGCAATGAAAGCTTAAGTGTCAAGCTAATGTTGTCTTAAACCATTGCTACACAATTCCGTGCCCCGAGGGCTGGTATCCAGCACGTTTTAGTGGTTTCTCTGCTCCAACACACTAGATTCACTGGTTGAATCACGTGCAGCGTCTCATCAGGCGGTGCAGAAGCCTGTTAATCACCCCTCCAATCGAAATCCGGTGTGTTGAAGCAGGGTTAAAACCAAAACAAGCTGGATACCGGCCTTCCGGGCTTGGAATTGAATACCCGTTTTAAACAGTTTATTTACCTGCTAGAGCAGATTAGTACGATGATGCCTTACTTAGAATGCTGTCATCATCACCCAGTCAGCCATAGCCAGGGATGGGTACCGAATTCGGTACGTTTTAAGGCACCGACCGAATTCCATACAACCGACTGGTACCGATTCACGTCATATGAAACGGTGCCTTGTTTCGGTACCCGTGCCGCGCGCCACTGACAGAGGCGAGGCTGCCGAGCACTGGCGCCACCGGTCCCTCCGACCACCACCAGCAGGCAACGTGGGTTAAGTGTCTTGCCCAAGGACACAACGACAGCGACAGACTGAGCGGGGCTCAAACCTGCAACCTTCCGATTACGGGGCGAGCACTTAACTCCTGTGCCACCGTCGCCCCAGAACAGCAAAAGGAATGAAGATACTCAGTAAATTTAATTCACAGCAGAGATGTTTGGTTCCGTGTAATCAGCAGTTTATAAAACTACAATAACCCACCATCACAGTTTATAAAACTACAAGGACCCACCATCATAGTTTATAAAACTACAATAACCCACCATCATAGTTTATAAAACTACAATAACCCACCATCATAGTTTATAAAACTACAAGGACCCACCATCATAGTTTATAAAACTACAATGACCCACCATCACAGTTTATAAAACTACAATGACCCACCATCACAGTTTATAAAACTACAAGGACCCACCATCATAGTTTATAAAACTACAAGGACCCACCATCATAGTTTATAAAACTACAAGGACCCACCATCATAGTTTATAAAACTACAATGACCCACCATCACAGTTTATAAAACTACAAGGACCCACCATCATAGTTTATAAAACTACAAGGACCCACCATCACAGTTTATAAAACTACAAGGACCCACCATCATAGTTTATAAAACTACAAGGACCCACCATCATAGTTTATAAAACTACAAGGACCCACCATCATAGTTTATAAAACTACAAGGACCCACCATCATAGTTTATAAAACTACAAGAACCCACCATCATAGTTTATAAAACTACAAGAACCCACCATCATAGTTTATAAAACTACAAGGACCCACCATCACATAGTTTATAAAACTACAAGGACCCACCATCATAGTTTATAAAACTACAAGGACCCACCATCACATAGTTTATAAAACTACAAGGACCCACCATCACATAGTTTATAAAACTACAAGAACCCACCATCACATAGTTTATAAAACTACAAGGACCCACCATCACATAGTTTATAAAACTACAATGACCCACCATCATAGTTTATAAAACTACAAGGACCCACCATCACATAGTTTATAAAACTACAAGGACCCACCATCACATAGTTTATAAAACTACAAGGACCCACCATCATAGTTTATAAAACTACAAGGACCCACCATCATAGTTTATAAAACTACAAGGACCCACCATCACATAGTTTATAAAACTACAAGGACCCACCATCACATAGTTTATAAAACTACAATGACCCACCATCACACGGTTTATAAAACTACAATGACCCACCATCACAGTTTATAAAACTACAAGGACCCACCATCATAGTTTATAAAACTACAAGAACCCACCATCATAGTTTATAAAACTACAAGGACCCACCATCATAGTTTATAAAACTACAAGAACCACCATCACACATTTTATAAAACTACAAGAACCCACCATCACACAGTTTGTCCAGAGGAGAAAGAAGAGGAGTACACGGAGCTGGTTTAGTTTGTGAAACACCACAATATTAAAATACAAACTGTTGTATGGTATCGGAGTGTGTTTTAGTTTCATTTGTAGTTTATAACACACGGTCTCCTCATCAGAGTTATTCCAGAGGGCGGAGGAGAGGATCAGGGTCCATGGAGCTGGTTTTATTTTTGCGTCATTTAGTAACTTGTTAAAAGTTTTCATGTTGAAGAATTTTGTACAACACTACGATGATAAAATACAAACTGTTGTATGTTATTCATCAAATATGGCTATATATGGGGAAAATAATATATATATTTAATAAAAAAGCGATTTTAATAATTATTAAACACTCAAAAGTATAGAAAACTGGTACTGTTAAGTACCAGTAGTAGGTACTGGGAGTTTGTACCATATTGATTTTAAGGTCAAAGGTTCCCATTCCTAGCCATCGCATTTAGTGAAGTGGACCCAAACCTGGTAAGGTTAAAGAACCTCACACGCAGCAACGGGAGATACAGAGCTGTGCGGCTTCTTAGCAGGGACAGCTTTTTGGGGAAAGCGCTAGCTACCGCAGGCTGCAGCTGGGTTTTAATTCAGCTTTTAATCAGAAGGAATGAAAAGCGAGGAAGTTTATATGTTGCTTTAAGTGTGAAAACAGCTGAAGGACAAACAGCAGGTTATTGTTTTTCCCACTGTGTGCTGTAATCTACATCCTCTGCTAGTGGAACGACTAATGCAATGTAACCTGGCTACCCACCTGTAGCAGTAGTTGGGTGCAGACCACACAGTGAGCACCGTCTCGTTGAAGTGCCACTTGTAGCCCTCCATCACCAGCTGGTGTGCTCGACAAATCATGTGAATATCATTGGCAGCATTGAACTGCGCCACCACGTCACTCCCAAACAAGTAGCCAGCCCCTCTGGGACTCACGCCCCACCCTGTGGTGTCTGACAGAAACAGGAAACATAGGATCACGAAGACTTACTGTTGTATGTTCAGTTGTAACACCAACATGAGTGTTTATCATGCAGACAGAGCCTGGGTTCAAACCAGCAACCCACCAGTTACAGGGCAAACTCCTCATCCCTAAGCCACTCTCACACTATTTATTCAGAGAGCAAAAGCCTGCAGATACCTTCAGGGTCTGACCACAAAAGGTCACACATGGGTCCGTCGTGGGGCACTTCCTGCTTTCTGTCAATGGTCCTGATCTGGTCTAATGTTTGGATTGAGGGAGACAAACCACCGTGCACGCAGAAGATCTGAGATGCACAGAAAACACAAAACTTTAGAGACCGACACCCAAAATAATACAAAAAGATGCAGAAAATTTAAATAACTCGTCCATATCTCACCTTGCCATCAATGATAGCAGACAGGGACAAATAGTCAAATATCTCAGTGCAGTATCTCCAAACGGTGACTGAGCCATACTTGCGAAGACACTCGTCGTAGAAGCCATAGACCTGGGTAATTTGTCGAGACTCGTGGTTTCCCCGGATTAGAGTTATCCTGTCTGGATACCTCACCTGAGGTGCCAAACAAGGGTCAAAAGATGAATGAAAATGACTTGAACTAAGAATGTCATAAAGAGTGAAAAACAAACCAAAGACCAGAATTACCTTAAGAGCTAGAAGCAGAAGAAAAGTCTCCACACTGTAGAAGCCTCGATCCACAAAGTCACCCATGAAGAGGTAGTTAGTCTCTGGAACATCGCCACCAACCTGCCAGGAAAGGTTTTATCTAGTTTATTGGTTTCAACAGTTCATGCTGTGGCTATTACATAGGCTAAGTCGGCAGTGACCCCATGTCGCATCGCTTTTCCAAACTAACACACACACACACACACACACACACACACACACACACACACACACACACACACACACACACACACACACACACACACACACACACACACACACACACACACACACACACACACACACACACACACACACACACACACACACACACACACACACACACACACACACACACACACACACACACACACACACACACACACACACACACACACACACACACACACACACACACACAAATCCCAAGCAGCATTTCCATTGACAGCTTCAATAATGCAGCCTCGTTTTCTGTGTGAAAACAGTCTCACAGGGAGTTTGTCTGAGGCGTGGTGGACCAAAAATAAAGGCTCAATATTACGATAGAAACATCTCGCCTTATTGGCCAACAGTAACGTTAAAACACAGAATACTGTAAAACTTCAATTCTTGGGTATTAAAAGGGGATGCACGTTTTCTACAATTTCTTTAACCAGTTATTGACACCTTTAACGCTTAAAGCAGCTTTCCGGAGTTTTCCCCTTTCAGAAACAATGAATGATTTTTCTGAAATCCGTAGAAGTGATGATCTCATCATGTACTGTGATATAATATAAGCGATACATCTTTTTTTTTTTTGCCAAGCACGCCCCCTGCCCCGCAGAGCTCCGTGCAGTAGGAAACTGAGCGCCGGCCAGAACTAACCAATAGCATTAGACTACCGCTTAGACGCTTCACATTTAAGGAATACCTCGGCCGATGCTGAGTTCATGAACTTTTCACGGACAAGTTAGTCTCTAAAATATAAATATATGAAAACACAACATGACAATAATACTCGTAAAATAATTCTCTTCACAAGACTGTCCGACAACGGAAGAGTGTCTTCAGTCAGAGGCTTCTTCAGTTTGGCTGCAACACTGACCGCTACTGGAGATCCTTCCTGCCAACAGCCATTGTAATATACAATAACTCTTTGATGACTTGATTATTATTATTATTATTCTGAGCTACTACAGCAATCAATTTCCCTTTGGGATTAATAAAGTATTTTTGAATTGAAAACAACGTGTTTTAGCCGTTTGTCGGCTACAGAAGCACATATATGAACAGGAACGTGAAGCTTAAAAAAACAGAGGAACAGCGATTTTGTGTGATAAGCTTGTAGATGGTGCCATCGGATAAGAGAAATACTCCAGAAAGAAGCTTTAATGGTCAGTTAACCTTAAACCACCCCGACACACACAGACCTTTGCCCGTGCTCTATGAACCAGGGATGTACTTAGTTAAACGGTTAATAGCCGTTAATGTTGTAACCAGGTAAAATAGTTTGCCAGGTTAACTGCTTCAAGTCCTTCTGCTATCACAATATGTTAGACTAAATGAGCTCGTCACATGACCCAACAACTGTGCTCAATCATGGAGTGGTTAGCAGTTTGGGAGCATTTTATTCTTATTTCATTCCCGGAACACAAGCCTCACATCAAAGCACCGAGCCCGGCAGAACATGGTGCAGCAACCTGAACCGAGGCCAGCAACAGGTCAGTCGGTCATAACGCTCCTGCTGCGTCTGACTCCTTATTTGTCTAGTAAATAAGGAACAGTCTGTGTAATTGTTTAGTTAAATACGAGAAAACTGGTGTTTTTAAAAACCGTGGCCTCCAGAATGCACTTATGAGCGTGCAATCACAAGCAGAGCTGTGTATTTGATGTCAGACGGGCTGCTGTGCAACCGGTTTTGAATCTGACGGACATTCCAGCGGTCATCCCACTCCCTCTTTACTTGTTGTTCATAACTGTAACGAATGTGGGACCTTAGTTGTGAGTCAGATTTATATTAAAAACAGTAGACTGAAAAAGCGTTAATTATAGTGTGTTTTTTACTCTTTTAATATAATTCTGATGCACAACCAGAGTCCCTCACTCTGCAGGGTTTCCCCCAGCGCTTTATAAGCTTGGCCACCCGCCAGGCTAAGAGTCATGCCCGCCCCCCCTCCCCGACCCTACCGTGCCCCCTGACATGAACGGCGCAAGAGCCCTCCATCAGCTGATACTGGTGAGAAACAGCAATGGAACGTGTGCAAGAGCTAATAACAGTAAGTGTGAAAAAGGGGGCTTTTTTTTAACCACTGGTTGCAAAATTGTGAACCGTAACCAGCTGCTTATATCGGAGATTTCTGACGCAGTCCGATATAGTCAGATACAGTATTTTTGAGCCAAAATCGAATTACTTCCGATATCGATATCATGCTCATTATTAAAGCACATGCCTGCATTAATAATGAGCATGCATGTGCTTTATCTCAATTTTACACTCACACCATCAGACACACTGGGTTTGGTGGTTGTGGAATATGTGGGCATCCCTTTGTGCCTTCTAACTCAGACATGAAAATGGGTCAAGGGTGAAGAAGATGAGACCCACTCCACATCAAGGAAAGTAGCCACCCCCTGAGAGGATATCCGGTGATGGGGGAGTTGGTCTGGGGGACTCCCACTGAGAAGTTTTAGTGAGCAGATGTCATTTCCCACATCCTAGTGCTTTTTAGCAGGTATTTAATCATATTTAAAATATTTGCTTTTAAATTAACAACTTAAAAATTGAGCTTTAAAAACTACATTTATCAATGAAATAAGATAAATAACATGTTTGGCCTGGTTCGTTATTTTGTTTGAACCCAGTGGTCTCATTTCATACATGAGATGGAGCAGGAACCAGTCTCTGCTGCTGAAAACACTAAAAGAACCATAAACTGCCAATAAAATGATGGATGTTTATTTTGTATTTGCTAATAATAATAATAATAATACAAGCAGGAGGCAGTGGGCTGGATTAGGATTTAATTTAATTATATTTATAGGATTTTATTTAATAACAGCTACCTCCCCTTAACTAACCCTTCCTTTGGGGACATTTTGTCTTTTATGATCTTCTTGTGTCCATTGTGTCTCTGAGGAGAAGAAACAAGCAAACATCTAACTCTAAAGGTAGACAAAAGTTTCCTCCCAGTTTAATTTATCAGTTCAAGTCACCCTGGTTCATGAAACAGAATAAAGTTCAGCAAGAACTTCCACAGTCTGACAGCAAAACAGTATTATAATTTCTCTCTGACTGCTCTGACCTCTCAGCTCCTCCTGCTTACTGATAGAAATCATGAATGTGAAACCATAACACCATTCTACAAAATAACATTAACAGTATATGGGGCGCTCCGTGCAGCATGTCAGAGCGTCTAAAGGTATGCTTGAATATACACGTCATTTTTTTGGACGGACGAATATCACTCAAAAAAATTCTTACGTATAAGCTTTAGGACATTTATCACTGTTCAGTGTCACCGGTACCAAACAAAATAAAAAATTACTACGGTTTTTGACAACAGTAAGCCAAAATGAACAGAAACTTACTCTGAAGAGCTCTTTCAGGTCATAGAATTGACCGTGAATATCGCCACACACCTGCAAAAACAAAAACATTTATACATTTGGCCACTTTTAAAAGAGTGAGTAGATTTTTCGACAAACGAGGAGATACCGTGACAGGAGAGTCTACTCTCTGGACATTGCTTTCTTCAACCAGGATTTCTCTGAAAATACACCCACATTTTAGAAAATTGTGTTTTTACAGCTACTTTATAAACAAATACATCTGTCACACTGAACATCAAGCAATCATTGTATGCACGGGCAAGGACGATAACCACAACAGTGATTCATAACATTGTTCCAGGACTCTAGGAGGTGCTCTATCCGGTCGTTTACCATTTAACATTACAACAACATCTTCATCAGAAGTAACGTGATGGAGTACCTGGCTTTGGCACACAATGCTTTGACTTCATTTTCCTTGATGAGCTCACAGCGCCTGAGCTGCTCTATCTGTCGGTCCAGGTCACTGATGTCTCCCATTGTCACACACATAGAGGGAGCTAGTTACACACCGTCCACACACTCAGATGTATGCTCCTAGCCCACAGAGCAACCACGGAATAAAATAGAGGACTCCTTCCTTTACAGAGACGGCTGCTTTAATCTGGGTGGCTTTGGTAATGGTGATAATGATCTGTAAAGGAACAAAAACGTTTTAACAAACGGTCACACGTTACAGCAATTATGGTCGAATTCGCAGAGATAAACGTGGATTAACGTTTTATGTGGTTCTCCCTGACTAAGAAAGCGTTTATTAACACGGAACACTGAGAAACAGGACATTTTCTAGGAATGCGAGGCCTAGGGGTGTAGCTTAGCATGCTAGCTTACGTCACGGTAGACCACCCACTACACATTCTTTATTAACACAGGAATTCGTTCCACAGACCACATATAAACCTCCCAGTCCTTAGCGAACATTTATGTAACTGGGGACATGAAAAACGATCACCAAAACGCTGGAAAGTCTTCAACAACCGCGGGACCTGGTTAACTCCCGCGACAGCGCTACCTAGCTCCGTTTAGCTAGTTGTTAGCGGGTTAGCTAGCTCAACAAACGTAGTTACTCGTTCCACACGTCACCGCTAACCTAACAAAACCAAAATATTTACATTTACCGTGTTAGAGTGTGTTTGAAGACGGCAATCAATGTTTCATCCCGTGGGGCTGATGATTCTTTCGTTGACCGGCTCCTCTCCCTCCCCCGGTATCCTTTGCCGGTTTAGCTAGCTAGTCCTGCTCGCTGATCTCAACGCCAACGACCTGGTGTCACTTCCGGTGTTGTCGCCGGTTCCAGCCTCCAAACCGAACCACGCATCTAGACCAAACCAGTGTTAAAACATTCTAGGCATGGGGCTGACGCCACCAGGACCTGCATTTTTGTTCCTGTTCAGCCTCCAGCTGCTTCTTCACTCGACTTCTAGCGACAGGCGGAAGAAATGGGAGCGGTAGCATCTCCTGGTTTCAGACAACTCGATGAGTCCATGAGGTCAACGTTTGATGGGATGTCTGGCTTGTAATGTTTCTGGAAGTATGCACCAAGTTTCAGGTTCTTCACAAAAGATGTTTATTGTGTTCCTTCTCCAGCTGTACATCATTCTCTCATCAGCGCTCACCTCTACCCTTAAATAGATTATCTATCTATTTATTCAAAACTCAGGTTTTGAGTTTGTTCATGAACTGAAACGTTACATTTTTATAATTCTTTAATTCATAAATAATAATCATAATAATCTTTCAATTTAGATAATTTTTTAACATAAAACATCAATAACAAATACACAAAAATATACCGTAATTTCATGGGAAAAAAAAGACCAGCAGGTGTTCACGATCTCTTCCAATAAACAACCAGGTTTTTTTTTTATATAATATTTTGTTTTTCAGGTTTTTAGTCAAGCCATATAAACAAACATACGTTTACGGCTGCCAGACCACACTGTAAACAGAAAGGTATATAAAACAGTTACTATTAAGCACATTTACAGATGATAGAGCAACATTATATTAGGTATGTTTCAGCACCAGTCATTAATCCAAACCATTTCACCAGCTAGATAACCTTGTAGTGGGTTAGGAAAGGTCTCCAGCCCTCCTCAAGCTTGCTGCGAGAGCCAGTCTTGTGTGAATGTAGCAATTCCAGTTGAATGACATGTAGCATCTCTGTGAGCCAATGTCCAAAAGAAGGTGGGGTTGTAGATTTCCATTTCAGAAGAATGAGTTTTTAAGCCACAACCATCCCTAACTGTAGAGCGGTCCCCATGTGCTGTGGCAGCCGAGGAGCCAGCGAAGGACATCCAAGAATTGCCAGTGTGGGGGTGGGCTGAATGTCACTACCATAAACATCTGAACAACATTTAAAGATTGCAGACCAGAATCTGCTCAATGAAGGACAGAACCAGAATAAATGTGCTAACGAACCTTCTGCTATATGGCATCTGTCACACTCGGTAGACGCAGATGGGAACATTTTGTTCAATTTTATTTTAGAGTAATGCAGCCTGTGTAGAACCGTAAACTGGATCAATCTAAGGCGAGAGTTGACGGAACAGCGGGTAATCTGAGATAATGCTCCTTCCCAGAGTGCGTCAGACGCCTCACAGTTCAAGTCCACTGCCCAAGCCTCTCTATGAAAGTCTGAGGAAACTGTGGCAGCAAAGCAGCTAACAAACTTTGACACAATCCGCTTGGAGTTTGGAGGAAGCAAAAAATTCTTAATAAGGGTGTGTGTGGTGGAAGAGGGTTCAAGATTTGGGCACCATTCCCTAACACAGTGTCTGACTTGAAGGTAGCGAAAAAAAATGTAAATTAGGGAGATTATACTTTGAACTAATCTGCGAAAATGAATTGACCACCAATAAACAGATCCGCAAATGATCTGATGCCCCTCTCCTTCCAGGCCATGAATACTGCATCTTGCTGCCTGGCTGTGAATACATGGTTTTGGCGAATAGGAGCCTGTATTGAGACGATGGGAGCCTGAAAAGCGTTTTTAATCTGACAGGATTCGTAGAGAGTTCCTTAAAATAAAATTGTGTTGTAGTCAGTGTTGCCAACTCAGCGACTTTGTCACTGTTCCTAACGACTTTTTGACCCCCCTCAACGACTTTTTTCCCAAAAAGCGCCTAGCGACAAACTTAGCGACATTTCTCAGGACCCGTTGCTACTTTCTGTAGAACTTTCATGTAGATATTCCCCACAGATTAGCAACAAAGAAACCGTTTGCACTCTGAACCGTTCTTCTGGGAGTAAGGAAAGAGAACGATAATCTGCGCATGTGCACGAGGACTGACCAATCATAAACCGTTTTCGGCCGGTCTGATTCGCTGAAGACAGTACAGCTGCAGAGCTGGAGACCGCCGATTTACGTCTGCTGCTTTCATATTGCTGCAGGCTCACGCTTCTACTAGAGACGGCGTCAACCTGCCATCTCTGGTTCTGCAGCCGTCAGACACTTTGGTTTTTCCTGCATTTGGCAAATACAGTCATCGGGAGTTTCAACTACTGTCCCGTTTACACACGCAGCTCTGTGGCTCATCTGAATTTCCTTCAGTGACACAGGGATGGTTATACTATGAGACAGCCGCTCCCTTTTGCTCGGTGCATCGTTATTATCACGATGGAGAGAACACACAACAGAGAAGTTGAGAAACTATGAGGTGTAAAAAAACAGCTTTTTAGGAAAATGTCTGTGAGAATGAGGAGAGCAGGAGGTCTGAGTTATATCCTACAACAGAACTGTTTGGATCACCACACCATATCTGTCTTAATGCTATTGGTAGTTTTGGAATTTATTGTACATATCAAAGCAATTTGGGCCATTTTAATCATACTAATTAATAACTTTAACATATAACAGTTTTTATTTTCCTCCCTTTTAGTCCCATTATATATATATATATATATATATATATATATATATATATTAGATGCTATGGGGAAAACGAACGCTAATGTGGCGTGATGACGTCATCACTATGTAAATTAGCACGTGACGTCATCTGGCGACATCTAGTGACTTTTGGGGGGAACTTCAGCTACTTTCAGTCAAAAACAGTTGGCAACACTGGTTGTAGTTTGTATATTTTTGTAGAACCTGAAAACAAAAGAGCTGGAAGTGAGGACTTTTTCACAGCAGCTGCTTCTAAGTGCAACCATGAGGGACCTTCTCTCATCCCCGCGGATCCACATTTCCAATAAGTGAGAGGCCTGGCATCAGCTGTCCAATAATAGTGCCTCAAAACTGGCAGGCCCAAGCCTCCGTTGCTAGCGGATATCTGTAGGTGAGCTTTGGCTATGCGGTGGGGTTTGTTGCCTCATATAAATGACAAAATTATTGAGTAAACTTTCTTAAAAAAGGACAAATTCAAATATATTGGTAAATTCTGGAACGGGTACAGAAATCTAGTTAGGCTGATCATTTTGATGGCATTCACCTTACCAATCATAGACAGTAAACAACCAGTTTTAACTGCATGAAGAACTGAAGCAGCCATAGCTCAGCATATATGAGTACACCCCACTACACTGTCAGAAAACCTTTAGTTTCTTTTCAGAGCCAACATTTTCTGTGAGGTACCAAACTACAAAATACTCCCACAAATGTGGGTCACTGATTGAAACAAGATTTGCACAAACAAAAAAGTGATTTTCCTTACAAATCTATTCAAGCCCATGTTACAAAACAGAGTGCACCCCAATTATAGTCTGAGGAGAAAAGCCACACTTAGGACTACATTCAACCACATGTGAGTCTAATGGTTCAGTTGAGAGGTGTCCAGCAGACAGGTGATTATAAAAGGGCATTACTTAACAAAGAAAAGCCCATTGCATTTCATACCGTCAGCAATGGTTCCACATGGAAGATAAATGTCACAAAATCTGAGAAAGGAAATAATTTCTTTACACAAAGATGGAAGTGCAACCAGCTTACAGAGACTTCCAGGCCGTCCACAGGAGTAAACATCTCGACGGGAGCATTTTCTGATGAGGAAAGTCTGGGAAAATCACAATGCAAGTTCACTGCAGTTAGCTAAAGCTGTAGAAAGCCAAACTGAGTGATTGTTTCCTGTGACACCGTACGGCGCACACTTCAGAGGAATGGCATGCACGGGTATCGTCTATGGAGGAAGCCTCTCCTAAAGCCCACGCACAATAAAGCACACCTAGGATTTGCCAGGGCCCATGCTGGAAGAGACGAAGACTACTGGGACTCTAGACTCTGGAGTGATGAGACAAAGATCACTGTTTTTGGAACTAATGGTTACAAAACTGTATGGCGTTGTAAAGGTGAGGATTTCAAAGAGCTTCAGACAGCAGGATCTGGAATCTTATTTCCTGATATTTGGACATCTCTCCTCTGATTGGCTAACAGCAACACGGCTCTACCACTGACAATGTTTGCTCCGCAACGTTGACGTTTTATCTCCACCAATAACACAAGCCTGGAGGAGTTCTGCTGTGTGGTGAAGGTGCTAATGTTAGGAAGTAGCTTTTACTAGCAGAGACGTTCTTTGCTGTCTCATGGATGCTAAACCAACAGCAGCCTTCCCTGTTTTGAGTCAAGATGGGTGAGTTCATGAATGTTAGTGACGTAGATCTGTCAGGCTTTTCTAATCCTAGAGTTTCACCGTCTGTTTTCTATCAGAAGCTAATGCAGGAGATAGGTGTAGGAGACTATTTTCATGTTGCGTCTGCATGAAAAACTCAGAGTGACCCGTTAGAACCTGAAACAGTCATTAAAAATTTTTTTCAGTGAGCCACACCTTTAAAAATAGGAAAGCACCTAAAACTCAAATCCAGGGCAAAGTTAAAAGTTTCAGTCTGAAGATGCATCAAGTCAAACGGTGTTGGAACATGACAGACGTAATGGCTCTTGGTTTGCATCAGATAACCTATCTACAGCAGGTCATGTGTGCATTTCCTCACACATCACTGGTGTTCCTGTGAAACTGGTCAGCGCTACAACACACAAAATGTTCAATATGAGAACACAAAAAAGGTTAAAATGTTCAAAAGCCCTCAGATTGGACGTTTTGGTGCGATGATACCGTGTCAGAGGGCAACACGTTTATGTGAAGGTGTTAAAAATGTACAAATCTAGAAAAGTAGAAAAACTTTACAAAGATAAATCTATTAGAACTAAATGCACACCCCTTTAGACCAGTTCCTGAACCTAAACGTTTAGGAACGAAGCACAGGAGCTCATCAGCTATAGCCTTTTCTCATGGAAGCCATCAGTGATGATGCAGAAGTAAATCAGTTTTCTTCAGATTAAATAAGTCACTTCTGAGCTGAGACACAGCCACATCTTGCTCATTCGTTCTGCTGATCCGAGTGTGGGTTAGATCATAGAGAACAGAAGTAATTGTGGACAGGAAAAGCAGCAATTCCGGCCAAAGCGATGCCCAGACTGTCTCCCACACTGGCTGTTGCCATGGCGAACTCTCTGTATCGGTCTTCATTCTGCAGGAGCAAATATCTCCATCAGGATGGACACACATAGACAGCTGATCGTTTATAAAAACAGGTTTGAATGTAACAAAAAACTCAAAGTAGGTAAGAGCTTATTGCTTATTACAGCCACACCAGAAGGCTCTGTGGTAAAAATACTTAGGTTGTATCAACCAACCCCAACCCCATCAAAGATGAGCTCAGTTCACTCCCAGATCTTATACTTTCATTTAATCTACAAACGACTCTTGAAAAGATGAGAGTAAAACATGAGGCAACTAGCTCCGAATCATTTAAACACAAACCAGACAAAAGACACTTTTACCTCCTCACTGATGAAGTGGAAGGTGTTGACATATGCAGCTCCACCCAGCAGACCCTCAAAGAAAATAATACAAAACACGAGCCAGACAGAGGGCAGGAACTGGAACCGAACAGCGAACAGGAGGAAAACCGCATTCACACACTGTGGAGGGCAGAGATGAGCGGGACAAAACAAGACCAGGGGCCTCATTTATTACATTTGGGACAGAATCCGTACTAAAAGTCTAATCATGCTCAGCCAAAAAAGCCTGACTATGCAAGAAGTCATCTGATTTTTGAAACACTGCATAAGTAGAGCTGCACGCTGCTCCCACTTCATAAATCCACCCGTCCTAGAAATGTACACGGGTGAGAGAGACAACACTTCTCTACTGGTAAAAACTAGTCTATATTATTATTATTATGTTATTTTACATTTGTCTAATAAAATTCATTCATTTTTATTTTTTTCAGGCAATGGCACAGTCTATTAAACAAGGTAACGAATGGTTAAATCATATAAGTCATTTAGTGCAAAGGTATTTACATAAAATGCCATGCAATTCTGCCTGAAAATGAATGGGAAGAAGGAAACTTATATAATCCCACCCCAGATCCTCATTCAGAGAGTAAACCTCGAGCTTCATTGTTGATTATTCAATCATTCTTTTCCTGTATAAAAAAGTGATGGTGTAACCACAGGCAATCGTAAAGTTTTTACAATTTAACAACAAATTATACCAACAATGGTAAAAGAAAAATATCAACATGGAACGTTTATGCGATAAGACAGAGTAAATCGACAATAAATTACATCAGAGTCGGCTCTACTGAGGGTCCTAAATGATATCTATCTATCACTAGATCAGGGTACATCTGTGGTGCTTCTGTTGTTGGATCTGACGGCAGCCTTTGACACAGTTGACCACGCAATTCTACTCGATCGCTTGGAACGATGGGTTGGGATCAAAGGGTCAGCTCTGGATTGGTTTAGATTGAATCTCCACAACAGGACATTCTGCGTTAAACTGGGTGATGTTTTTTCTTCTTGGGAGGGGCTCCGCTGGGGGTCCCGCAGGGATCGATCCATGGTCCTCTTTTGTTTGCCATTCATCTGCTTCCTCTGGGGTCAATCTTTCATAAACATGGCCTATCGTTCCATCTCTATGCTGACGATTGCCAGATTTACTCTCCATTGTGTCAGGAGAAAGGTCACTCTGTCCAGTCCTTTGTGTCCTGTATTAACGAGGTGAAGTCTTGGCTAATGGCCAACGTTCTGCATCGGAATGAGGGAAAGACAGAGCTCATTGTTTTTCACCCAACAGCAGGGCTGTGGGTCGTTATGTTGATCTTGGCCCTCTTTCTCCGTACTCAAAACCAGTTGTCACCAGTTTGGGGGTGAAAATTGATGCTGGACTTAAGTTTGATGCTCACATCAACTCAGTGATCCGGTCTAGTTTCTTTCACCTGAAACGCCTTGCTAATTTCAAGCCTATGCTGTCAAGGGCCCACCTGGAGCGGGTACTGCATGCCTTTGTTATTTCTAGGCTTGATTACTGCAACTCTCTCTATGCAGGGCTGTGTCAGTCATCACTGCGCCACCAACAGGTTGTGCAGAACAGCGCAGCCAGGTTCCTGACTTTGACCAGGAAACAGGGCCACATCAGTCCGGTTCTAGCTCCCTGCACTGGCTTCCGGTTTGTTATCGTTCACACTTTAAACTCCTCGTCTTTGTTTATAATTTCTTCCAGGGTGGTGGTCCCCCCTATCTAGCCACACTCCTGAACAAACATTCCCCATCACTCGCTCTGCGCTCCTCTGACCAAGGCCTGCTCGCTGTCCCTCGTTCTATTTGTCGTACTCGCGGGGACCGGGCTTTCTCAGTCCTAGCACCGTCACTCTAGCCTGGCAAGCCACGGGCCATTCCCATCTGTACCGGGTCGGCCTGGGCCGGGTAGCCCCAGTTGGCCCCAGCCTGGCCCGGTTGATTCCACACATCCTTGCCTTAAGCCCATGTGGGCTGATTCTACTCACCAATCAGAGGCTTGCTCTAATGGAAGGTGTGAATTTGCTGTCAGCAGTGGGTGTGTTGGCCCTGGTCGGCCTGAAGCAGACCCCCTCGAGAAGAGGGCTGAGAATGAGCCTTGGTTGGCCCGGAAAAATACCAGGCCACCCAGATATGTAAACAACCTACGCTGTCCGGCCCAGGCCGACCCGGTACAGATGGGAATGGCCCATAAAAGCAAGAATTTGGTCTAGTTCACTAGGCTACCGTCAATCTGGAACCAGTTGCCAACCTCAGTTAAGCTGTCCCCATCTCTGCCAGTCTTTAAGAGTCGCCTAAAAACCCACCTCCTCAGCTTGGCGTTTCCTGAAAGTGTTTGACTTTGGCCCTCTTTTATGTTGATTTTATTTCCCTGTTTTCATTGGTTCACTCTATCCCTTGTTTTACCCTTTTGTCTTCTACTAGAATGTTTTACCTTTTTTTGTAATTTGAATTGCTTTTATTTTCGATTCATTCACCATATTTAACTTTCTCATGTACCATGTTCAGCGCCTTGGGCTTCCCGACAGGGTTGCGGAAGGTGCTTTATAAATAAAGCTTTGATTGACTGATTGATTGATTAGGGATTCTCATCTCCATACTTTGTCCAGACCTTATTTATACAACAGTTTAACTCAATTCATAGTTTGGCATTGCTTGTGTTGTAAGTCCAGTTTGTTCCACTCCGCCCGCCCGCCTGCCCGCCCGCCCACCCGCCTGCCTGCCTGCCTGCCTACCATCCATCCATCCATCCATCCATCCATCCATCCACTTTTTTACTTTACTTACGTCCTTGTTTACTGTGTTTACAAGCTCATCATAATCATCACTACGATAGAGTATAGTTGTGTCATCTGCAAATAGTATGAGTTTCAGTTCTTTAGATGTATTAAAAGCATCATTCATATGTATATTCAATAGTTTTGGCCCCAACACTGACCCCTGGGGGACACCACATGTAATGCCTATAGTGTCTGATTAATACTGACCCATGTTTACAAACTGTACTCTCCCTGTTAAATAACTTTTGATCCAGTCCCCAGCCAGCCCCCTAATTCCGTATATTTCCATCTTATTTAATAGGATTGAATGATTAATAGTATCAAAACCTTTCTTTAGATCGACAAAAACACCAACTGCATACTCCTTTTGCTCAAGTGCATCTGTAATTTCTTCTATAGTTTCAGTTATTGCAATTGTTGTTGTTCGTTTAGACCTAAATCCGTACTGACCTTCACTGATTATTGTATGCTTCTCAAGAAACTTTTCAAGTCGGGAATTGAAAAGCTTCTCTAGAATTTTAGAAAATTGAGGCATGGTCTGTAATTAGTAAATGCATGTTTGCTTTCATTTTTAACAATGGAATTACTTTAGCGATTTTCATTTTACTAGGAAACAGCTGGTTTGGAATGACAAGTTAAAGATGTAAGTTAATGGTTTTACAATATTCAAAATAACTTTTTTAACCAGTGTCATTTTGATGT
Organism: Nothobranchius furzeri; assembly: GCF_043380555.1. NCBI lineage: Eukaryota > Metazoa > Chordata > Actinopteri > Cyprinodontiformes > Nothobranchiidae > Nothobranchius > Nothobranchius furzeri. Next base: position 11,551,504 of record NC_091758.1, on the reverse strand, counting down.
CATGACAGTCAGTGGATGACTTACTTTAACACTTTTGTACAACATGTATAACTTCCTTTTCATTTATTGCTGATAGGAAAAATGACCAAGAAAGCTGTTCAATAGTTGATTCTATGACTCCGTTATCTTGAATATCAGCAGCCAGCTTAGAGCCAGCATTTGGAAAATAATTGTTGAACTTGTTTACGACATTTCTCATATTATAATCTTCTCCTTTTTCATCAATAAAGTGATCAGGATATGACAACTTGGAAGATCCTTGTTTAATTAGCCTATTTAAAGTATCCCAAGTTCCTTATTAAATGATTTTAATGATGACATTAGCCTACAAAAAGACGAAACTTTGAGGTTGTTTTATTCCGGATGTGTCAACCATTATAAAGCCTCTCTGCATCACACAAACCTAAATCCAGGTGTGGTGATTGGAGGCGGAGCCTCTGTAGAAGTACCAAACCGTTTCACTTTCAGCTGAATTGGTCAGGATTTGTTTCTCACCTGCAGCAAAGAGAAACCCCACAGCTTCCTGATCTGAAAGCAGCACAGGGAGGATCGAGACACGAGCACACCCAACTGGTACAGCGTCTGGTACCTGCGAACGCACACACACCCAACAGGTAAGACGTTCACACAGTCTGAATGCAGACATAACGTGGTTCTGCTTAACTAACCAGCGGTACTGGTCTGCATGGGACAGAACTATGTTGTGAAAGAACAGGAGCTCCATCTGAAAAATAAAACAAATGACAGAATATTTGCTTGAAGGTGGAATGGGAGTTTTTTCTTACCATTCAAGTGAGCTACTTTTAGAATATACATAATTCAAAAGGAGCAACCCCCTTTCCGCCAAGCCATGCCTCTAGAATACAGTAACATGCAATGATTGGTCAGAGAGCAGTTTGATGGATGGGTTATGACCCAATCATTTAGAACGAGACGTTTACAATGACTGGATGAGGGTTTTCCAGGATTGTACGCTTCAGAGGTGATTAAAAGATTGAACTGGTGTGAGTCTCTAAACACTTACCAAACCTTGGTTGATGAAGTACTCTGCAAAGTAGACGACTGCCAGAGGCCACACAAACTTCCACAAGCCCTGCTCACAGAGATCATGTGCAATAATCCAGAAAAGGAAATCAGAAATCCAGAAAAGGACACTGCTTAGTCAATCACCTGACCTGAATGACATTAAATTAATCTCCGAGAACAAAGTAAGGAATCTTGGTGTTATCTTTGACCAGGACATGTCATTCAAATCCCAGGTTAATCAGGTTTGTAGGATTTCCTTTTTCCACCTTCGGAATATTGCTAAGATTAGAAGCATCCTTTCCAGGAGTGATGCTGAAAAACTAGTTCATGCATTTATTACATCAAGACTGGATTACTGTAATTCATTACTCTCAGGAAGTCCACAGAATGTAGTTTAAAGTCTTCAGCTTGTCCAACATGCTGCAGCTAGAGTTCTGATGAGAATTAAAAAGAGAGATCATATCTCTCCTGTCTTAGCTTCCCTACATTGGCTACCTGTTAAATTCAGAATAGATTTTAAGATCCTTCTTCTCACATATAAAGCTCTTAATAATCAAGCTCCATCATACATCAGTGGCCTGATTGTTCCATACGTTCCTAACCGAGCACTTCGCTCTCAGACTGCAGGTCTACTGGTGGTTCCTAGAATATCTAAAAATAGGATGGGAGGCAGATCTTTTAGCTATCAGGCTCCTCTCTCGTGAAACCAGCTCCCAGCCTTAGTCCGTGAGGCAGACACTTTGTCTACTTTTAAGAATAGGCTTAAAACATTTTTATTTGATAGGGCCCATGGTTAAAATCTGATGTTAGCCTAAATCTGGACAAATCGGGGAGTAGAGGGAGGTGGAGTGTACAGTCGGTAAAGACGGCTCTCCCTTGCCCTGCCTCCAACATGCCTCCATCTAAATAGGATAGATTATCCTGAGTTATCTCTGTAGTTATGCTGCTATAGGCTTAGACTGCTGGAGGATACACTGACCACTTTCCACACTCTACTTTCTTCTACAATCTGCTCTTTAACTGTATTATTTCCTGCTATTTCAGCTGTTAACTTTATTTTTTCTCTAAGTGTTTTTCTCCCCAGAAGAAGCTACAACAATGTTCTGCTGAGCTGTGGAGGCCTCATGGATGGGGCTATTGTCTAGCACACTGCTGCTAACCACTTAAACATTCTCCCTCTCCTGATAATAACTTTTTGCCTTCCTTGACGTTGGATGTGCTACTGCTAGTTTACCCGTTTAATTATAGATTCAGTCAACGGGCAATCAGGCGGGGTACACCCTGGACAGAGAGCCAGTCCATCGCAGGGCAACACAGAGACACACAGGACAAGCAATCATGCACACACACACTCACTCACACCTAAGGACAATTTAGACAGCCCAATTAATCTAACAGTCATGTTTTTGGACTGTGGGTGGAAGCCGGAGTACCCGGAGAGAACCACACATACACAGGGAGAACATGCAAACTCCATGCAGAAAGATCCCAGGCCGGGAAGCGAACCCAGGACCTTCTCGCTACAAGGCAACAGCTCTAACCACTGCGCAGCCCACAATAAAGTTTATCTCTCGCCAAATAGAATATTTACTAAGCAATCACAATGTAACCATAGAAACATTGCTTTTTGTGTGTGTGTGTGTGTGTGTGTGTGTGTGTGCTCTGTCTTCTCGATCCCCAGTGAGTTGTGGTGAATGGCTGTTTATACTGAGCCCAAGGGCGTCAGTTTGTTTTCAGAATTGCTGGGGACAATAACCATACACTTGGGTGGGGTTTAAAAATTGCTGGGGACAATAAAGTAGGCTAGCACAGGGGTCGGCGGCTCTGGAGCCGCATGCGGCTCTTCCATCCATCGGATTTCTGTGTTTGTAAAATAATGAATGGATATTTAAATAAAATGCTTTATATTTTACTGCATTAATTTTACATCTGTATGCCAATTCTAAATGTAAAGATTGTCTGCGTAAACCTGAACAGGTCCAACCTGGTCTTACTGTGAGACCGGGTTGACGCGTCACGCTTGTGCGTAATCATAGGCGCTTTATGAGCTGAAGACGATGTGAGATTCTGGGATTCTCCTCAGACAGGCTCCTGGATGTGTCGCCACATTGGAGACAGGAACAAGCACTATTCAGCCAAAGTTTCATAATCAGGGAACATTTTCTAAGTGACAAGTCTCTCTAAGAGACAGGGTTTGGAAAACACTCGCTTCAGTGGGAGGAATCTTCCCACATGCGCTCTGGTTCTCTGGGTGGCTCTGGGGTTAATCAAGTTTAATTGTTTCTCTTTGCAACAATCTTCACAAGAAGGCAAAACAGTTAAACGGCAGGTTACATATATTTCCATTTGACTGTTTATCTTGACAGATGAACTCAAGGATGTTGCTTGGTTTGAAAGAATTACCCCGACGCACACTGATGCACATGGATGAGCTGACATTTTAATCGTTAACGCACTTCGCGGAGGTAAAATATTCCCATCAGAACATCAGAGCTTTATACTGGACACTGTGTTCAGCGCGGCTCGGAGCGCCCACGGTGGACAGTGAGCTGAAGATCTGTAGAGGGGTTCGCAGCGCAGAACCATGGTGCATGCAATGATTTCCTCCCACTGAAGCGATCTGGAAACCCGGTCTCTCTGAGGGATGTGTCACTTGGAAAAATGTTCTTTTTATGAAATTATGAAACTGGCTGAACAGCGCTTGTTCCCGTCTCTAATATGGAGACGCATGATGCGTAGAGACATTTGATCACGCACAAAGTTCGTGTGGAGCAGAAGCGGTCGGGCCACGGCAGGTGAAATGTTCCTATCCTATATGAAGGGAAACTGTTTAATTGTAACATTAATATGTTACTGGACACACTGGTCTGGTTGGTTAGACCAGTGTTTGAAGTGGAAAACACACACACACACACACACACACACACACACACACACACACACACACACACACCAATTAAAATAATGCTGATAGCGTGGACTAGAAGACAGGTGATAGTTTACGTATTTAAATGATGATCAGGCTGCTGTAAAATGTAATCTCCATCCACATCCAGACACAATCATCCTCTATTCTTTCTCTATTTGCTCTGCTCTTGTCTGGGCTGACGTAGCTGACGGTGCGCGCGGCGCGCCTAACTAGCGGCTGATGCACATTTTACGCATTTGGAGAGGTGGGCTGGATGCTTTGCGTTTACTGGAAGATGGTCCACTTAACGCACGGGTGTAGACTACATATTAATGACAAATGAATGAAAATTAAATTGTGAGTTTTTACTTCATATTTTATAAATAAAAAGGACGGGGGAACACATTTATGACATCTTTTTAAACTAAATTTTCTAGCGCGACCTGCCTGCTTCACTTAAGTCACTGCTTATTAAGGTCTGTCCAAAATTACCGTGGGAAACGAGTAATAATGGCTCTTTGATGGGAATAGGTTGCCGACCCCTGGTATAAGATCTGAGCTGGTAAAACAAAAATCCTCATCAGCAGGTGTTTTTGAAAGTGGGGGGGACACAGCTGCCAATCACAAATTTTGCCGGGGACATGTCCCCGGCGTCCCAGGTTAAAATGACGCCTATGACTGAGCCAGGATTCTCTGGAGGTTTCTTCCTGTTAAAATGGAGTTTTCCTCTCCACTGTTGTTATATGCTTGCTTAGTATGAGGATTGCATCAAGTCACTGACATAAACATAAACATAACACTCTGGGTAAATATAATTTGTGGATGAGGAACACACGCGGATGACTGAGACCTTCAGTACTGCTGTTCCGCCGCTCTCACACTAGACGCTGTTCCTACGCACGGTCAGAGCTGCTCTTATATTTAGGAACATGTTCACGCATGAGTACGAACTGGTAAATACCACACAATGTGTAAAGCCGAGGCTGCGCACGAAATACACACAGATCTGTCCATAGATACGGTGGATAAATGAGGCCCCTGCAGAATAAAGTCATGTGAATAAAAACCGCTCACCTTGATGACGTAACACTTCTCCTTCCAGGTAAGGGGTCCCATGGTTCTCTGCTCTGTAACGTTCCACAGGGAGAACACACAGCCTCAGCGTTTGTTCAGTAGCAACACAGAGAATACGTGTGAACTCCAAATGCATCCTTGAGAGCGTTGCTCATTGTTCCACACCAGCTACATTTAAATAATTAAGATGTCGAACAGCTTTTGTCAATATATAACATATGACTCAATGACGGAGGTTTTAGAGGGTCGTGTGTCGCTGTAGCCTAGCCAAGCAGCAGGAAATTACATCTGGATTAGCTGTGATAAAATAAATCACTATTAAAAACGATAAAAGTTAAGAGACAGACAGGAAAGAGGGGTCAAGTTGCATCGAGGGGGCAACTGCTCATTATTTTGTAATTGTAGTCCTTTTTCACCTGTTCATGTTCATACTGATTATGGACTAAGGGAATATTCGAGAAGTACTTTAACATCATTGACAGTTTCGCAGCACGTCCACCGAGTGTCACTATCAGGCTGCTGCTGTAAGCCCGACCTTTGACACACAAGGCCCCTTTTCCACGTGACGCATTTAACGACTACACCAAAGGTCTCTGGGGTTCCGCCTTTAGGTAAAACACTGATTCCCGTGGAAGCTGTTTGTGTGAAGTCTAACCTCATGTTAACACACACCTGTCTGCTTTACATCAGTAAACCTCTACACAGCACCTGGATCACCATCACACGTCTATTCTGATGAAGCTGATCGTCTGAACTTTACGTGAACTAAATACCTGCAGGTTCCCTCGTGTGTTTCACCAGGATAATCATTCATATATAAACCTAGCTCTCGGAGTTGGATGCTGTCACCAGTGACCTGCCTCTGATGTGAACTCTACGCTGCCAGGACATGACCTCGACGTCCTGTTTACTCAAAACCCACCTCTTCACACAAGCTTTTACCACATAGTTTTAAACACATTGTTTTTAAATTTTAGTGTTTTTACATATTTCTGTACTGTGTTTATCTTATTTTATTTATTTATTTTTCCCCATTGTTGTAAAGTGTCCTTAAAGGCGCTGCTAAATAAAATGTATTATTGTTATTATTATTATTATTATTATTATGTCCTAGCTATCAGGTCCTGTTTGACTGTCAGATGTAAGATTTAATATAAAAGATACGACTAAAATTAAACACCTTAACGAGATTAATTAATCACACACACACGCACACACACACACGCGCGCACACACACACACGTTTTTTTATCTCTTTATCATTAAAATTAGGGCCAAATAGTTATATCTCCTAGTGAAACACTGACACCGTTGACTGTATGATCAGTGCAACACTTGCAGTGATGAAGTTAATGACGATGCACAAACTGAACCAGCACTAGGGTGTGACATCTACCTGGTGTTGAGACCTCCTGCTCATCTTCTGACTCATCCATGAGCCACTGCCTGTCCTCTGAGTCCACAGGTGCATATTCAGTCTCCACCTGCCTCCACTGAGGAAATGAAGGTGGATAAACCAGTAGCCCGAAATAGCTGGTTGGAATGAAATCCACACAGTCAGAATTGGTACTGATATGTTATTGTTGTTCAACAATGGATTCTTCTATTTTATTATTTAAATGAACTGTAATGGCTGCTTAGTGAATATTTCAAATGAATCTTACTTTGTTCCTAAACCTTTATATTTTTGTTAAATCTAAAATTGAGTTGGCGTCAGACTAAGGCTCTTAAGGATTTCGTTCAAGTTTAATCTCAAATTAGGAAAACCTACTTTCTAAAGAATGATGAGATTGAGTTGAATATGCCTTCAGCTGATACAAGTCTTGATTTTCCACTTCTCTTATGAGATTTCTCACCTTGCTGAAGCAGTTTAAGTTCTTCATTTATAATTCTTAAGAGATTCATAATAACAGCTTGTGGGCAAAACAGGATGGAAAATGTAACCATCATGAAACTAATCTGATTTCTACAGCTGGGTTTTCCTGTTTTACCTGGATGTGATGGTTTGGGATGAGTCCTATTATCCTGCAAACCTAACCATGTCTGCAGCCTTTGAAGACTGACTCATAGAAATATGTCCTCTGATGACCAAGTCAAGCCCTGGCAGGGAACACATTATTCATTTATGTCACTCATCATAACACTCCTTTGTCCCTGTTCATAGTCCTGGGTTGAACAGGGACGAAGAAGTATACATGCTGGGCCATTCATGGGATTTGGTGATCAACGGAGAAGGTGCAGGCAGTAGAGGGCAGTATTGTCCTCTGCTGACCACAGATAAACAGAAGTGATGAAACAAGCTATTTGCTCTGTGTATGATGACGAAGCACAACAAATGAAAATGGACAGAAAACAAAGAATGAACATAGCAGAGGGTTATAATTAGTCCTAAAAAGGTCTTTAAATTTACATGTAATCCAAATGCCTAAATGCTTAAATTTACCTGGATCCTTTTTAAATTGAATGGGACAAGTGAACTGTCCCTCCAGAAGAGTTATAGGCATCATTTCACTCATCTGAATGTTAATCTTATAACCAGACACTTGACTAAATGCATCAAGAAGAGTCAACAGCTTTGGGATACTAGAAGGAGGATTTCATATTTTATATATATATATATATATATATATATATATATATATATATATATATATATATATATAAGCATATCATCAGCATAAAGAGAGACTTTGGGGAAAATGGCAAAAGACTAAATTTTACTTTGGAATGGAATATCGCTTTAAGTGCAACTATCATTCATCATCATTCACATGTTGTTCTTTCATCACGTTCTTAGTTTTAGGAAGCATTTGGAGTAAAAATCGGATAATTCTGAGTAATAAATAGTTTCCTGAGAAATTCTATTAGTCCTGAGAAGGAAACCAGGATGTTGTGAACAGGCAGAGCCTGGGGTGACGTGGTGTCTGTAGTAGTGGTGCTTGGTAAATCACCTGTTGGTGCACCTGGTGGAGGTTTTGTCTTTTAGTGAGCCGGTAATGGTGGAAGTCAACTTTTGCTGACCGCTTAAACTTGGAACCCCCCTTTTCTTTATGAACGACACTTTCTTATGGATTACGGTTTTAACTCATGGATCTCCTAGTTTTGCTATTATGGGACTTGCGATTGCTGAACCTTTTACGTGGATTAAAAAGAATCTTTGATTATTATTAAAGGACCTTAAAACTGAAACCTTGGACTTGAATCAATCAGCGGACGCATCAACAAATTCCCCTGATCAGCTGCTCGGCGATGCAAGGATTAGACAGTCACTAATAACAATCATATTTTGAATTCTTCCTAAGTAAGACCTACTCACACAGGAAACATGTCTGCTTTATCCTTTCATGCTATTTCCACACTTACCTAAGCAGCATAGCAACTGGAAACAAGAGCATGATGAGAAGTGTGACCTGAGGTGAAAGGCCAACTTGGATGAGGCCTGAGTAGAATAAAGCACCAACAAGACCAGCTGCACCAGTGCCTGAGCCCCAGCCTTGGAGTACTTTCCTGATGCAGATGGGAAACCAGTGTTAGAGACACACACCCACACCCAGACTCCTCTCTAGAAAGAACCCCTTCTCTCCTAACACCTCCCACATGTCTATACTTGCTCCACTGTTACTCGCATTTTAATAAATTCAAACCTAAAGGCCTCGTCTGTGTCTCTCCCTCCTTGCCCTGCAGTCTGATTGTTGTTCCTCATTTCTAAAGTCATGCTAAATAACTAAATTTTGCATGCCAGAATAGAGCAGACCTTAAATAAAATCAATATGGGAGTGAGGGGGACAGTTACCTGCTGAAGAAGACACTGAGAGAGAGAAAGGACAATTCTCCTAGTCCAGCGCTCAAACTGGCAAACACCACTCCTACAACAACAGACAGTGTGTTGTAAATAAAGAGAAATTGGTCAGGGTACAGCTTCAGGTGTCCCAGCTGAAGGACAAATACTGGATAAACTTATTTCAGCATTGCCCTTCAGTAAATGTGTCTATAATAATATATATGAGAGAAAATACAGTCAACAATGGGATTGCAGAGATAGACCCTATAACTGGTCTGAGGCTAATCAGGAAGAGCTGCAGAAGTGATCTGCTTACAAAATGACCAACAGCAGCCTCCATTCTCTTGACCTGCAGAACCAGAACCAGAGCAAAGAACACTAATGGTGTACCCCACCAACACTCCACGCATATCTCCCTCCAGGAAACAAATCCAGCATCCTCAAAGCCCAGACAACACGGCTTCGGTCTTCAGACTGTGAGGCTCGTGACCTCTGAACCCTAATCTGTCCTCATTTGGTTCATCTCATTTTACATGTCTGTGTTATTTATTTACACAGAGGACCCCATTTTGTTTCTAACATGATGTTAAAGGACGATCCAATGAATCAGACTCCTGTAGGGTGTTGAGGCGCTGCTATCACTAACATCGTTATAAAAGGAGGATGCGTGTATATTCTTTTAATCTGAGATCAAACTGAAACACGGCTGTGTCTCTTCCTGTGATCGACCACAGCAGTTAACAGAGGAAACGAAACTCAAGCAGAAGGTTTCCATCATGTGGCATCTTATCCTAAATATGTTGACTTCCAGTTGTGATAACAAATAGAATATCTAATAACGGTTGGTTTTACCAAAGATACTTATCCACACAGCTGAGGAGAAGGACACAAGCAGGAAGCTTGTTAGTGCCATGATGACACAGAACAAGACTCGGAAACTAGAAGTAAAAAACAAAAATTCTGTTACGAGAATTTGACACATAAACCCCACTGAATGCATTTAAGCTGCCTCGGTAGCAGAACCTTAACCCTAGCCCTAGCCTCCAGTGGAAAGGTTAAACAAGAATAAACACAAAAAGGACGTTTAAATTAACTCCAGCAAGAAAACACAACCTTTAACCAAGGGCACAGTTACATTCCTCATACACACTTCACTCTTTAAGGATGAAGAAGAGATGAATTTAGTGTTTTCTTACCCATAAGGCAGTTTGTGGATCACAAGTGGAGCAAGAAGTTTGATGAAGAGGGTTGGGAGGATGTCAGCTAACAGCACAGCCTGCAAAGAGAAGATCACTTTTATTGAAAGGATTAGCATTCTAATGCTGACCGCTGTTTGTTTGTCAGCAGGGTGTCGCAATTAATGCATATCTATTATGACCAATAAGACGTGATGATTCCATACAAATATGAAATATCAAACTGATTGATCTTTGAATGTTTAATCAGAAGATTCTAGGGTTCTTTACTTCTTCAGGGACCATAAACACACTTCGTATTAATTCAGACAGAAACAAGTATATAGTTTATAAAATGAATTTAATTCTTTTTCCTAAACTAATAATTTATACATAACATAATGAGACAATAATGAGAGGTGATGTGATGCATGTGAGGTGCTGTGAGGGAAGCTAGATTTTGTAGCAACCGTTCTTTGTATCTGAGAGAAATTGTGAAATCTGGGTGGGAAAAAATGTGTTGTTTGGTTCTAAACTAGAGAGTTGTTTATTAAAAACAGCATCAGACGCAATCTGTCATGCCAAGTCTATGCACCCTTGGTGTGGAGGTTCTCGTTCGATCGGGGGGTCGACGGTCACTGCCGGTGGAGGGAACTCTGATATCAGGAACCCGTAGACAGCTCCGATAAGACCCGTCCAGTCCGAGATCCCCCAAGGTGAAGGCCGAAAGCTGGAATGCTTATTTGTGTCTAAGGTTGATGTTTGTTTGGCTCTTAGAGAGCCGGTTGTCTGGTATCAGCCGCAGCGTTGCAGAGAGGCTTTGACTTAAGGTCTAAGGAGATCGTTACAAAAGAGGCTTCTTTCCCGATTTGGCCAAATCGGGGTTCAGCTGGAAACGGAATTAATCGGGAAGTAAATCCTGTTTTATTAAACTGCTTTGCCATGATTTCCAGCCGTTCTGGCAAATCAGAATGTGCCATTTCTGGAAGGCTTTACCAAAACACTCCTCAGAAAGCCACTCCTTCCTTCAGATACAAGATTCTTATTACTGTGAATAAAAATGGCTTAAAACACTTATGTGAGGTGAACCTTAACCTTAATTTGTATCTTATGAAGATGTGCGAGTGTAGATAATGATTAACTTGTTAAATCAAACGCATACTGATTTGTGATATAAATGGATCATTGTAAGAACAATATTCATTTCAAATTCATTGATCTAAGCACAGATTATTCAAACATTTGATTTAGACATCTTGTTCATTTATCACATATTATTATATAACTTATAAGTTGTAAAGCCTTGTAGGATTCGTGTGGATTCACTTTTATTCAGAGTGATGTAACGCCCAGCAATGGTCAGTTTTTAAGTACAGTTTGACCCTTCAATATCTGGTCAAAATGGAGACACAAGACTGCACGTGTTCCCTTTAATCTGCCTGCATTCATCCCCTCAGCTGGAGCTCAGAGCCTCTCTGCAGCTCTGAGCACATGATAACGTGTTGTCAACACTGATGTTCCCTCCTCAAGGCTCAAGCTTCCCTTGCAGGATTCTTCATGCCTCTGAATAAGGAACACTTGCAGCTCAGATTAGTTGCTAAATCAAAGAATGATTTCTTAAATATAATGTGAACTTTTAAAACTTATAAGTTAAATAATCATTAAATAAACGTTTGTCTACTGTCACTTAAATTAATTATAATATAATGAAATACTTTCATTAATCTGTGCTTGAGTGGCTGAAGTTTGAAATGAATGTTATGTTATTATTACATTGATCAGTAATGTTGATATGACAAGGCCATCACCATTTACTCACACAAGAACAAGGTAAAGTCAAACGCCCCAGATCAGAGCATCCGGCATCAAAGAAGGCATGTTTTCTGAGGTTGTCTTGGTAATATTCCTCAAAATGTCAACCTCTGGTTGGCTACACAAATCATAACATGAGAATATTAAAGCAGGATCCCTCTGGTGGTTCAGCAGTTCGTCCCAGTTCGTTCCTTCGAGTTGGAGTTCCCGTTCGAGTTCCAGCGTGTAACACCCGTAGGAACGACTTAGTAGTGTAACACCCGTAGGAACGACTTAGTAGTGCAACACCCGTAGGAACAACTCAGTAGTGTAACACCCGTAGGAACAACTCAGTAGTGTAACACCCGTAGGAACAACTCAGTAGTGTAACACCCGTAGGAACGACTTAGTAGTATAACACCCGTAGGAACAACTCAGTAGTGTAACACCCGTAGGAACAACTCAGTAGTGTAACACCTGTAGGAACAACTTAGTAGTGTAACACCCGTAGGAACGACTTAGTAGTGTAACACCCGTAGGAACAACTTAGTAGTGTAACACCCGTAGGAACAACTCAGTAGTGCAACACCCGTAGGAACAACTTAGTAGCGTAACACCTGTAGGAACGATTCAGTAGTGTAACACCAATAGGAATGACATAGTAGTGTAACACCCGTAGGAACAACTCAGTAGTGCAACACCCGTAGGAACAACTTAGTAGCGTAACACCTGTAGGAACGATTCAGTAGTGTAACACCAATAGGAATGACATAGTAGTGTAACACCCGTAGGAATGACTTAGTAGCGTAACACCCGTAGGAACAACTTAGTAGCGTAACACCCGTAGGAACAACTCAGTAGTGCAACACCCGTAGGAACAACTTAGTAGCGTAACACCTGTAGGAACGATTCAGTAGTGTAACACCAATAGGAATGACATAGTAGTGTAACACCCGTAGGAACGACTTAGTAGCGTAACACCCGTAGGAACAACTTAGTAGCGTAACACCCGTAGGAACAACTCAGTAGTGTAACACCCGTAGGAACAACTTAGTAGCGTAACACCTGTAGGAACGATTCAGTAGTGTAACACCTATAGGAATGACTTAGAAGTGTAACACCCGTAGGAACAACTTAGTAGAGTAACACCTGTAGGAATGATTCAGTAGTGTAACACCTATAGGAATGACATAGTAGTGTAACACCCGTAGGAAAAACTTAGTAGCGTAACACCCGTAGGAACAACTTAGTAGCGTAACACCTGTAGGAACGATTCAGTAGTGTAACACCTATAGGAATGACTTAGAAGTGTAACACCCATAGGAACAACTTAGTAGAGTAACACCTGTAGGAATGATTCAGTAGTGTAACACCTATAGGAATGACTTAGTAGCGTAACACCCGTAGGAACGACTTAGTAGAGTAACACCTGTAGGAATGATTCAGTAGTGTAACACCTATAGGAATGACATAGTAGTGTAACACCCGTAGGAAAAACTTAGTATCGTAACACCCGTAGGAACAACTTAGTAGCGTAACACCTGTAGGAACGATTCAGTAGTGTAACACCTATAGGAATGACTTAAAAGTGTAACACCCATAGGAACAACTTAGTAGAGTAACACTTGTAGGAATGATTCAGTAGTGTAACACCTATAGGAATGACTTAGTAGTGTAACACCTGTAGGAATGATTCAGTAGTGTAACACCAATAGGAATGACATAGTAGTGTAACACCCGTAGGAACGACTTAGTAGCGTAACACCCGTAGGAACAACTTAGTAGCGTAACACCCATAGGAACAACTCAGTAGTGTAACACCCGTAGGAACAACTTAGTAGCGTAAGACCTGTAGGAACGATTCAGTAGTGTAACACCTATAGGAATGACTTAGAAGTGTAACACCCGTAGGAACAACTTAGTAGAGTAACACCTGTAGGAATGATTCAGTAGTGTAACACCTATAGGAATGACTTAGTAGTGTAACACCTGTAGGAACAACTCAGTAGTGTAACACCCATAGGAACAACTTAGTAGAGTAACACTTGTAGGAACGATTCAGTAGTGTAACACCCATAGGAACAACTTAGTAGTGTAACACCTATAGGAATGATTCAGTAGTGTAACACCTGTAGGCAGAAGGAGAATCTGCAGCTTGCACTTTAAAATCAACTGCAGCTGAAAATGAAGTCTAATTGAAAGCTCCTGATGAAGATGCTGCATTTGTATTCTGCTTGGAATTGAACACGTTGCTGTCCACTCTGAGATGAGTCCTCTGGGTTCACAGGTAGACCTGAAGAATGTATTTGGACTATGAAGGCCACTAGAAGATAACATGACAGATGGTCCTTTATTCTTTTAAACTGGAACCCCAGTCTGCTGTTCCACAGACATCAACTGCAATGTCAACACATCAAGAAAGTCCTACAACATCCTTAACCCAGGATGGATCTCGCCAAACCCTGGAGCTGCACCACTGTGTAGCTGAGAATAATCTTGGTGTGAGGTAAATAAATAGTCACTGAATGTTAAAATAACTCGATTTATGCTCTTTGGTACAGAGTGAAGGTAGACCAGGATATGCTCTATTTTTAAAACCCATCTAGCCACTGAGTTTTGGACTGTCTGAAGTCTTGCAATTGAAGCCTGGCAGATTCCTGCATAAAGCGAACTACAGCAATCCAACCTGGAGGTTAAGAAGAAATGGCAAATGAGCATGTGAAAGAAACCGCTTTACTTTGGCTATGTGGCATGGATGAAAAAAGCATGAACGGACAGTTACATTTTAAGATCCACACGTATTATCACTTTCACTGTTATTATGACCTTCTCACTGGGGGCCAATAAGGGAAGGTTAAGACCATGTGTCACACCATAACAATCTCTCAGTTTCAACAAAGTGACCTCAGACTCTTCTTTAAACTCAAGTAATTTAGAGCCACCTAAAATTTAATCTCCAGAAGAAAATCAAAGAGGTTGAATTGAGAGCTTGTTTAATGAAAAAACTAAACCAGAAAGTCGTCTGCATACAAGTGGAATTTGAAATAATGTTTTCAAAATTTTCACCTAGGGGACAGAGATATCAGCAAAAGGGGCACCAGCGTGGACCCTTACGGTACCCCCAAGGAGGTCAACACAGGAGGATGAGTAATTGTCCAGCTTGACATGAAAACTCCTCCTAGAGAGATAAGACCTAAACTATTGCAGAGCTGAAATTGTAATGCCAGCCCACTACTCCAGGTGATTGATTTAAATGCCGCGGTCCAGTCTGTATCAAAAACTGGCCAATCAGGACAGTAAACACGTATAATAAAATCCCCAAGATCAGAACTTGATCATGAATAGGCATAATCTCACCCTGGACCTCATAAAAATCACTTAAAGGGTTTGTGTTTGCTGGACAGTAGACCAGTGCAACAAGGTGCTGAGGAGAGCAGTCCAATTCCAAGCTGAAATCATCACTGACAAAGAGAGCTACAGCAAATCTTGATTTAAAAACTGCTGCTAAACCTTTTTCCTGGCCCGAGGATGTCAGGACATTAAAGAAGAACAATCACTTGAAAACAAGATTCCTCTGAAGGGACCCAGGAATCCGTGATAAAGAGATAATCCAGCCAATGTTACAAAAAAAATACCTTAAATATAGAAGTTTGCTCACAACAGACCTGGTGTTCACCAATCCAACCCTGATGGGAGCAGAGCTTTGATACTACTGTAAAAAGGACTCTAGTGAAACACAGACCACCTCTTGCAGAGTCCACAGATTTACACTTAATGGGTGTTACACAATCGGAACCAGGCTTCATGGGGTTGATTAACCACTAAGTCAGAGAGCTGAACTGAAGCAACGTCAGAGAAAACAGGTGGGCTTGGTGATTCCACACAAACGGCCGGTCCAAGAGGCTAAAGGCCAGACCTAATTAAGTTTTAGTCCTTTACTACTTGAGCAAACCCCCTCACATAACAATTTTACTGGTTTCTATGGCGACCTTGCCCTTCACAAGATGGAGAACATTGCCTCTATGGAGAAAGCACCAATGGGGCAGCTACTCTTTTTATTGGTCAGTGAACTTGGTTCTGCTGGGAAGACGCTGTCCCGGGACTCCTGTAGATGTTGCTGCGGCATTCTCCAGCTGACTCTTTCACTAACATAACGATCTTAAGGTTTTCTTGCCTGAAACACACGGACAGCTCCAGATGTCCTTTTGTTAACATGAAGGAGAACTCCACAACATGAGTGATAGTTTGATGTGTGTGTGGAGCCCAGAGGACCCTGTATTTACCCCGGTGGTTATAGGACTGCAGTCATAGATGCTGCTGTTACTGTGGTTTCCAGCTTGAACGTCCTCAGCCGGTGCGCCTGAATTCTACAATGTAAAACAAAAAAAAAGGGTGTAAAGGAATTTTTATCGGTTATTTGAATGTCGTATTTCCCTATTCTTTGTTTGTCCTCCTTACAGATGCAGAGTCGGTGACGTTTCTTGTCTCTTGTTTAGAGAGGATATCCAGAGCTGCACTCAGCATGACCACATAGCCTAAATTGTTGCACAATCCGAGGATCCTGAGTTCAACCAAGCAGAAAAGCAGATTCAGTTGGTAGTTTTTTCCCATAAAAACATCTTCCTTTAAATGTAGTAGAATTATCGCTTTGTGATTTATGGGCCTTCACGACATATCTAACAGACAGATCCTTCGTCACACATCATGACTGTAAAATCTAGAACTATGCCATTTTATGACACCTTCTTTTAAGTTGATACACAGTGATTTTTGGTGCCAGATTTTAACTGAAGCTGTTCGTATTTCATCTGTTTTCATTTATTCAGTTTTAAAGAACCTCGAAGGCAGTCCACAGATCTGTTCACTACAAAGTAAGGAGCGCTCAAAAGGTCAAATAGAAAGTAAAACAAATAAATAAATCAAGTGAAACCCAAATGAAGCATTGCTTGCAACAGAATAAAATCACATTTAAAACACAACTGGCAGTGGAATACAATTTTTAAAATCCGCTAACAAACAGATGATGAGAAAAATTCGTGAATCAATCTGAATTTGAAACTCCGGTTTGATTTCACCCGCTGTACAAAAACAACAACCATCTGTAACAAAAGAGGCAAAGTGATAATTTAGCTGGAATGAGACAATTGTTCAAGAATTGGTCTGATTAAGTTATTCCTGAGGCTCTTCTTAGGATTAGTTAGATTGGATGAGTTTTTAAATAAAACCTGATGCTTTTTCCTTCTTCCAATTTATTTATAAAGCACATTTCTGCACGGCCGAGGCCAACCAAAGTGCTACACAGTAAAAGAGCATCAAAATCAACACACGGGAAGAAAGTAATAAAAGTAGTACAGTACCTACTATAAAATCAACAATAAAAATAAAACAGAGATGTAGTACAAGACTAACTAGGCTGAAGTAAAAGCCAAGCATAAAAATGAGCCTTAAGGCATGATTTAGAATCAGAGAGAGAGGAGGCCGTTCTCACTGCTAGGGGTAGTTGGTTCCAGAGACGAGGCACACAGATTGACGCGACCTGCACACAGTGATCCATGCATTTGTGATCTCTTGCCCTTAGGAGCCATTTTCAGAAAGCACGCTGTCTCATACCATCTTTACGCTGACGACTGTCAAATCTACTTTTCATTTAAGCCAACTCAGTCAACGCAAGTTCTGTCTGATTGTATCCTTGAGGTCAAGCAATGGCTAGCTGATAACTTCCTCCATCTCAATGACTCCAAAACTGACTTAATCGTTTTCAGTCCTAACAGTGCCACGGCAACTCATCAACCTGACCTAAACTATCTCTCACCTAATGTATCCTCTGTAATCTCCAACCTTGGAGTAAAAATGGACCAGGCTCTGAAGATGGATGCCAAGGTCAATAACACAGTTAAATCATGTTTTTACCAACTAAGACGCATCTCAAAACTAAAGCACATCCTGAGTGTACGTCTTCTGAAATCTGTGGTCCACACTTTCATCACCTCAAGGCTGGATTACTCCAACTCCTGCTTATATGGCATCAGTAAAGTAGCTCTCTCTAGACTTCAGCTGGTCCAGAATTCAGCAGCTAGGTTGCTGACTGGAGCTGACAGAAGACAACACATTTCTCCAATTCTGAAATCTCTCCACTGGTTGCCCGTGCAGTTCAGGATAAACTTCAAAATTATGCTTCTGACTTACAAATCCTTGAACCATCAAGCTCCTCCATATCTGTGTGAACTTGTCCATTACTACAACCCGCCGCGTGCTCTCAGGTCTGAAGATAAGCTCCTCCTAACTGTTCCCAATGCACGTTTAAAAAGCCGTGGAGAAAGGGCTTTCTCTGTCTGTGCACCGAAGCTGTGGAACGCATTACAACTGCTAGTGAGGCTAGCACCAACAGCTAGCATTTTTAAATCACGCCTGAAAACTCACTACTTCAACCTAGCTTATACCACATAATTATGAACCTCACTGACATCTGCACTGTTTATAAACTGACTCCACAATTATCGACTTCCGTATTATAAAATGTTTTTTTTTTTCCTATTTTTACTTCACCCTGTGTCTTAATGATTTTTAGCTGTTATTTTTGGGAATTTTGTTGTATTTCCTTTTTATCTTTTATCTGTGTTCGACATGTTTATATAACGCCTGTTTAATTAACCAACATTTTTAGTGTACAGCGCCTTGTTTGGTTGTAATGCCTTGTGAATGCGCTTTATAAATAAAATTGGATTGGATTGGAGATTGAGAACGCTTGTTCTCCTCGCGTCCTCACCCGAACGCTGGGGACCTGTAACAGGCGGTGGTCTGCAGACCGAAGAATTCGACCAGGTACGTAGGACTGAGTCAAGTGCAGAGGCGCATAAAGATAGAGTGACTTAAAAACAAGAAGGAACATTTTAAACTGGATGCGGTAGCGCACCGGGAGCCAGTGCAGCTGGACCAGAACAGGAGTAATGTGCTCCCTCCGTCTGGTGTCCGTCAAAAGGCAGGCCGCCGCATTCTGCACCAGCAGTAGACGCGCAACCGAGGAAGATGTGGATCCATAAAAAAGGGATTTCGCATTATCCAAGCAAGAGATCACAAATGCATGGATCACTGTGTGCAGGTCGTGTCTAGTCAGGACGGACTTCATCTTTGATAGCCGGCGAAGCTGGAAAAAGCAGGATCTAACCACCTGGCTAATGTGAGAGTCCATCCGCAGCTCTGGGTCCAAAACCGCCCCCAGGTTGGTGATGGTTGGCTTCACTAAGCTGCGAAAACAGGGTGGAAGGACAGGACTAACTGCAGTGGGAGAGGGAGGAACAAATAAAAGAGCCTCCAACTTAGACTCGTTCAGGTGTAAAAAGTTATTATAAAGCCCTTCACCTCATTCAGGCAATCCACAGTCGGTTGCACCGACTCTCGAGGTTTTAATGAAACCTAAAATTGGCAGTCATCAGCATACAAATGATGATCTGATCTGATGTCTAACACCGTTTCTCTGAGACCTGAGGACCTCCTAAATTGCCCAGCGTGCTCTCTAAGGCTTTTGACACAACAGGTCACACTAGACTTCTCATCATCGGACTCTCTGAACACGCTGTTGGGTGGTTTGAAAA
Source organism: Nothobranchius furzeri (assembly GCF_043380555.1). Taxonomy (NCBI): domain Eukaryota; kingdom Metazoa; phylum Chordata; class Actinopteri; order Cyprinodontiformes; family Nothobranchiidae; genus Nothobranchius; species Nothobranchius furzeri. The sequence continues at coordinate 11,532,157 of NC_091758.1, read as the reverse complement.
CTTTCTGTCAAACAGACTTCAGCGTGTAAAGGCAGAAGGCCTCACTTCCAGCTTCCTTCATGCTCCTAAGTGTTCCTCAGGGATCAGTTCTGGGGCCACTCCTATTTATTCTGCACATCAACAGTCTGGACCCATTTTACATGTAGCCATGGCCCTGATGTACTCAGCTGCAACTTTCCCACAATTTTTTTTTGTTTGTGTGAAAAAAACCAAAAGGCCCTGAGCGACTACTCCTTGTTTGGAGAGCATCATCAGATGTCCACACCGGAATCACACAAGTTAAAAAACCCAGATCATAACAGCGTCACAGCTTATGAAATAAGACCCAGCTATTTCTAATTGATTTCAATGCCAGTCCTCATTGAATTAGTGTTTAATGAGATTTTATTGATTTGTTTTCCAGTAGCTTTCAGTGGAATGTTACACAAAAGCCCCAAATTAATTCTGAACAGTCTGACTAGACTAGACACATAACACACAACTTTTAACATAATCTTTTTATCAAATGTTTTATTAAATAAACTGTTTTAGAAACTTCCTTTAATTAACACCGATTCGGTTTTAAATTATGAGTGCGGTTGATTTACTTCAAAAATCCCCAAAACCACAAATAAAATTTTAATAATCACCAAGCCGTTGAATAAAATTCTGTAGTAACTCTGGGTTACTAGATTTAATCACAAAGAGGTTACTGAAAATAAAGTAGTATTATTACATAAACATAGTTATTAAAATATGATGTAACGCGTGCTTTCTGCCCAGTCTCATCAAACAATTAAAAATTATCTTTGCTTTCCAGGTCAACAGACGGAGTTTAGCTGTTATTCTGTTCTCTGTTGGTACCTAAATGAACTACAGTGAGAACTGAGAGCTGTTCTACTGGTTAAACCTGAAACCAGCGTCATAACAGAACCACGTGACATGACTGTGTTCAGCTACAGCCAGCCCATCTTTACTGGGAGTCCTTCAAACAAAGCTTCTGCAAACTGAAGCAGCTGAGCATTCATCTCACCAGAACCCGGCCCAGCAGCGCCTTTTAGAGCAGCCACCTGCAAACAGAAAGAGCTGAGTCATTCATCACCTCTAGATCTGCTGGAGTAGAGACACGGCTTAGAGCAGACAGACAGATAGGCAGAGAAACAGGACAGGCAGGAAGACAAACAGACAGACAGGCGAGAAACTGGATAGGCAGGAAGACAGACGGACAGACAGACAGGCCAGAAACAGGATAGGCAGGAAGACAGACAAACAGGCAGAGAGACAGGACAGGCAGGAGGACAGACAGACAAGACAGGCAGGAGGACAGACAGACAGATGGGCAGAGAAACAGGACAGACAGACAGGCCAGAAACAGGATAGGCAGGAAGACAGACAAACAGGCAGAGAGACAGGACAGGCAGGAGGACAGACAGACAGATGGGCAGAGCAACAGGACAGACAGGAGGACAGACATACAGACAGATAGGCAGACAAGACAGGCAGGAGGACAGACAGACAGGCAGCGAGACAGGACAGGCAGGAGGACAGACAGATGGGCAGACAGACAAGACAGGCAGGAGGACAGATAGGCAGACAAGACAGGCAGGAGGACAGACAGACAGACAGATAGGCAGCGAGACAGGACAGGCAGGAGGACAGACAGACCGATAGGCAGATAGACAGGACAGGCAGGAGGACAGGCAGACAGATAGGCAGAGAGACAGGACAGGCAGGAGGACAGACAGACAGAAAGACAGGACAGGCAGACAGATATGCAGAGAGACAGGACAGGCAGAGGACAGACAGACAGACAGACAAGCGAGAAACAGGATAGGCAGGAAGACAGACGGACAGACAGACGAGAAACAGGATAGGAAGGAAGACAGACAGGCGAGAAACAGGATATGCAGGAAGACAGACGGACAGGCAGGAGGACAGACAGACAGATGGGCAGGGAAACAGGACAGACATACAGACAGCAAGGCAGACAAGACAGGCAGGAGGACAGACAGACGGATAGGCAGTGAGACAGGACAGGCAGGAGGACAGACAGACCGATAGGCAGAGAGACAGGACAGGCAGAAAGACAGACAGACAGATAGGCAGACAGACAAGACAAGCAGAAGGACAGACAGGCAGACAAGAGAGGCAGGAGGACAGACAGACAGACAGATAGGCGGAGAGACAGGACAGGCAGGAGGACAGACAGACAGATAGGCAGACAGACAAGACAGGCAGGAGGACAGACAGACAGATAGGCAGAGAGACAGGACAGGCAGCAGGACAGACAGACAAAGACATTACGACAGACAGACATATAGGCAGAAGGACAGGACAGGCAGGAGGACAGACAGATATGTAGAGAGACAAACAGGACGACAGACAGATAGGCAGAGAGACAGGAGGACAGACACAGACAGGACAACAGACAAACAGGAGGACATACAAGCAGGACGACAGACAGGAGGGCAGAAAGGCGGACAGACAGATGGAAGTATAAAGACAGACGGACATGAAGATTGACATACATGAAGACAGACAGACAGGAGGACAGGACAGACAGACCCACCGTCTGTGTCAGAGCGCTGAAGAGGAACTTCTGCAGAGCTCTCCATGAGTGAAACGGCGTAAGGAGAATAAACAAAAACGAAGACAGAACTGCCCTAAAACCTCCACCGTGTCAGAAAAACGTTCCTTTGCGTGTTCAAAGGCGTTAAACGAAAAAAGGCAGTAAAATGTTTCTAGTTGACCGCTTTGTTTTGGTGGAGTTTCTCCTTCTGAGGTTTTCTCGGCTGCTGCTGATGAGAGTGCTGCTGCTGCTGCCCCTACCGGCGCGGAGTGGGACTGAAACAACCACGGCTTTAGTCAACGTATTCATTTATTTCCACTCATTTAATGAATCTGCAGCCAGTGACCCAATCCAAACTCGTTTAACTAGTTGCATTCTGGTTGTTCTGATACTTTTGACACGAGGGGTTCCCCCCGATAACAGCTGGAATTCCTAATAACAACCAAACCAAACCAGAAGCACGAACATGACCTGCTGCCTGACTAGTAGTGGAGCAAAAGCACTTAGCTGGTGTGGAGCGTGCATGTGTGTGTCACATCTGTTACACGAGGAAAACAATCTCACAGCTGTTGCTCTAAAATTCTGGATCTGAGCACATTCTCAGTCCAGACGTGTCAAAGACAATTAAGGGCTCAAACATCAATTAACTGGACAAATGTGACTTTAAAAAGTCTTCACTAAAATTAAATGTGTGTGTGTGTGTGTGTGTGTGTGTGTGTGTGTGTGTGTGTGTGTGTGTGTGTGTGTGTGTGTGTGTGTGTGTGTGTGTGTGTGTGTGTGTGCGTGCGTGTGTGTGTGTGTGTCCTTGTGAAGCTGGTCTTTCCAGGGTGCTCCTCCAACTTGGAAAATCCTCCATCAGAGGCATTAATCCTTGTTGCCAAAAGAGCAAACAAGAAATCCTAAATAAAGATGCTACTACAGAACAGACATCTAGAGCAGTCTGAGGGTGAGCGCTCATTTCCAGGAGAGAACATGATTACATCTGATGCCAAACAGCAGACAGCATCCTCTTCATTTAAATGATGAACGACCCGTACTTGTATAGCACCTCTCAGAGTAAGGACTCCAAAGCGCTTTACACTACAGTGTATCATTCATCCATTCACACACACATTCACACACTGATGGTGATGAGCTACGGTGTAGCCACAGCTGCCCTGGGGCGCACTGACAGAGGCGAGGCTGCCGAGCACAGGCGCCACCGGTGCCTGCGACCACCACCAGCAGGCAAGGTGGGTTAAGTGTCTTGCCCAAGGACACAACAGCAGAATTCTCTGTCCGGAGCCGGGATCGAACCTGCAACCTTTCCATTACTGGACAACCCGCTCAACCTGTTGAGCTACTGCTGCCCCAAAATGCTTAGACTGAATGCTGTTGTGTGTGTGCAGTACCCTGGAAAGGTTTTACCTGAACTCAACATAATCCTGTTAGAAGGAAGCAGGAGGAACTTTGCGGCTGTGAAGATTTGAACTCTGGTTGTCTCTTACGGGACGCTTTTGAGCTTTGAGAGGCTGACTGATAGTTCTGATAAGAGCGTGTCGACTCCAGATGTGTATATAAAGCTTCAGCTGCTCCTGGCAGCCTGCAGAGCTCCATAGCTATCATGGCTGTCAGCAAACCGCTCCTTCTGCTGGCGCTGGTCCTGCACAACACCAGAGGTGAGAAAGGCCAGTACTGTGATGGATGGTAATGGTTTGACTGGGTTCTTCTGAGCTGAATTTCAGGACACATGTCAATCATCAGGACATGTTTGTTTAGTTTTATCCTTTTTTATGCCAAAACTTATTTTTACCAAAACGATTGCTGTCCTCTGTTCTTGTTCTTAGATCTGTTGGGAGCTGAGGTGAAGAGCTCCATCGTCGGTGGAGATGATGCCACCAAGGGTGGATGGCCATGGATGGTCTACCTTAGCATCAAAACAGATGATGGTGCACAAAAGTGGCAATGTGGCGCCACCATCCTCAACGAATACTGGTTGCTGACTGCTGGACAATGCTGGGATGAGTAAGTTCATGTTTGGTTTAGGAACATCACAAGCGGTTAATCCTCTGGAACTGTTGAATAAACTGGTGTACCACCAGATTGAGCTAACCATGAGTGATGTGGTAAATACAATTAAACCAGGGGTGTCAAACATGCGGCCCGGATCCAGCCCGCAAGCGGGTTGAATCCGGCCCGCGAGATGGTTGTGTAAACATTATTTTCATACTTTACAATGTAGAGTGAAAATAAACGTATGATTGTGAGCAAGTTTTCTGTGTAATGAGTATAAATAAAACAAAGCTGCACCCAAGGCTCACACAAGAACTTGAATCACATCCTGAAGTTGGCTGTGACTCCTGATATTGATGTGCTGGTGAAAGCTAAAAGCTGTAAAGTAAAATGAGTCAAATATACTTTAAGTGCTGCATGAAACTGATCTTGCCATATGATCTGTAAGCTCTTTGGAATCACTAAGGAATGTTTTTTTATTTGTTGATTTTTAAAAAATTTTTTTTCAAATTTTCAAGTACACTTCAGGTGTTGTACTTGTACTACACTGTCCTCAGGCCCCAGCCTCGTTTTACATTGATTGTATTAAAACAAAGAAAACAATCTGAAGTTTTTTTTTTATTTACCGGTCCGGCCCACATGGGACTAGATTTCCCTCAATGTGGCCCCTGAGCTAAAATGAGTTTGACACCCCTGAATTAAACCAATTAAAATTAGCACAAATATGATGACGTCAGATAAATGAAGTGATGACATGACATTAATGTTGGTTCGATGGCCCCGAGGGCAGCTGAGTAGTCCACTAGAATGTGAAAAGTGCTGTATGGATGTGGTGTATTGCTGGCTCTGGGCTGGACGTGTGATGATTGCGTGGGTTTGTGTTGTAGCCAGCTGATTTCTCGATGGGACCGAGTAGGTGTCTGGATCGGCACACACAAGCTGAAAGAGCCATCTGCACGTTACATGCACGTCGGCACCATCATCCGCCACCCTGAGTACAGAGCGCAGGGCTACGGCTACATAAACGACATCTCCCTGATTCAGCTGAAAAAAAGGATTTCCTTCTCCAAGCTGGTTTCTAAGGTGAACTTACCCGGTGCTGATGACACCTTCACCTCCTCGTCCGAGTGTTGGATCACAGGCTGGGGAGACATTAGAAAGGATGGTATGTTTTCGTCGAAACATCAGAGACTTTTCTATCCGGATACTGGCAAATATTTCACCCTTGACCTTTTATGAATCAAATTAAAACGTGTTCACTATTTATTGTCCAGGAATGCCTGAAAATGACCAATGTTCAGAATGTCAGTATAAGTCTGCATTCAGCTGGGCTTCTACACTTTTGTCCATGCAGTCCCACTGCCAGATCCTGGAGTCCTTCAGCAGCTGAAGATTCCCATCTTGGCCCAGAGTGAATGCAGAGCCTGGTATCCTGAGGTGACCGACGCCATGCTGTGTGCAGGAAACCCCGCTGGAGGGAAAGATGCCTGCAAAGTGAGCAGAAATCTGAGCATTCAGCTCTTTGGGTTGTGACTAGATTTGATGTGTAGAAATCTGTCTATTTTGTTTCATCGTCTTCTTTCTTAAGCATGGAGGTCAGGTCAGTTTTGTTCTTCTGTAGGGGGATTATGGTGGTCCACTGGTGTGTCGTACAGGAAGTGGCTTTGTGCAGGTGGGAATCATGAGTTATGGGAATCCCGACGGCTGTGGCATCCCAGGACGCCCTGGAGTCTATACCCGGGTATCCAAGTATCTGGCCTTCATCAATAACTACATCAGTCAAGAGCCGTAGTTGAAGGCTGAACTTCCAAGAAGCTGAAGACGCCCGTTTCACCTTCTACCAACCCTCCGCTGTCCTCTTCCTCCGAGCACGCTTTCAGTCTGAATCATGTATGAACAAATCTGGCATTAAAGCTCGTAAGCATCACGTTGCCATTTTGAGAATTTGTCCTCAGCTATTGGCAGACTGGCATAAAAATGTCTCACCGGTGTTCAGAAAAACACACAAACAGCAGACAGACCCTAACCATCTGTCCACGAGTCTCACTGGACAGGAGCGATGGCTAATTGGACAACTATCCTGATACAGAATCAACTTTGTTTTACTAATCATGTCCGTTACAGTTAGACAGGTTGCCAGGCCACTAGGACTCGTTTAAACACTGAAAGACCGTCTTTAACACCCAACTGCACTGCTCACGTGTCACACGCCTGAAAAGGTCGGTGTGTATAAACGGCTCACCGACCAGAGGCCAGATGAGCACGCAGAGTCAACATGGCGGTGTAAACTGCTTCCCTTACATCAAAACTCATTTTTCTGGTTAGATGAAACTTTAACGGGGTTTTAGGTCTTATTGTACTGTTTTATTGTTTTAGTATTGCTGTTGTGTGTTGACAGTTGTGCGATGTGGTCTCCCAGCAGTAAAAGTGCTCTGTGAATGAAGCGACCTGACTTGGAAACAATCTGTAGGTGAAGGGAGTCGCAACTCTCCAAAAGCAAAACATGACTAGTTATGAACAAGATGTCAACATTTGTTTTTATTGACTTAAGTCACTGAAAACACACACACACACACACACACACACACACACACACACACACACATACACACACACACACACACACACAGAAGCAGTGAAGACCGCTCTGATAGCACCAAAATAAATTTGCTGCATCAATCTCCCTGAGACCTAAAACCAAGAGAGAACCAAGACGTACAAACCAGTCCCACTCCAGCCATGCTTTAGATCAAATAAAAATGTTACAGAGAGTAAATCTGCTGTTCTGACCTTTGACCCTTCCTGTGCTCAGATTAATGCCTGCACAGGCTGTAGGAGCAGAATCCAAAGGCACATGGATACAGAAATAAATCACAACTAATCACCCAACAAGGCAAAAGGAAATAAAACATTCAAAATAAACTTCTCAGGTGTCCAGTCACGACACACACACACACACACACACACCCACACACTTACACACCCACCCACCCACCCGCACGCACACACACACACACTTACACACACACCCACACACACACACCCACACACTTACACACACACACCCACCCACCCACACGCACGCACACACACACACACACACACACTTACACACACACACCCACCCACCCACCCGCACGCACACACACACACTTACACACACACACCCACACACTTACACACACACACACCCACACACTTACACACCCACACACTCGCACACTTACACACACCCACACACACAACACACACACACCCACCCACCCACCTACACCCACACACACACACACACACCCACCCACCCACAACATTTAGTACTAGAAACGGTTTCCTAGCAGCCAAATAAATAAAGCTGACTCCATTAGTGGTGTCCTGTGCGGTCGGTCACTAGAAGGGTCTCCGATGCTTCGGTAGACCATCCTCCTCATAGCAGCGGAGCTGCAGACTGCTCCTGCAGCTCTGTGCTCGTCTCTGGAGGCAGAGGAGTTTCCCTGATTCTCTCCATCACCGAGCCTTCACTCCTCTTCACATCTTTCTGCTCGTCTTCCTCAGCTTTCCTCTTCTCTGCCTTGGTCTTGAACCGTAGGCCGTGACCTGTAAAGCACAGACTAGGTTTAAACAGCGATGACATCATTTTAGTGAAAGGCAGGCAGTCAGGGGCAGCGGGCTTCGCTCTTCGTTTCTGAGTCGTGGAAAATGCCCACAGCACCTACAGGATTACCGCCGGCAGCATCACCGAGACCAAAAAAGCAACAATCAGCGCCCAAAAACTGGCAGACAACTCCAGCATCACCATCACACATTGCTCACTATTAATTATAAAAATGATATACAACAGGTCACCATTATCACTAATATTTGGGCATAAAACTGCTCCTACTGGAACTAAAGCTAGTTTACAGCAGCTCACCTGTTCCTTTCACACCGACAGCTGCAATCCCCTCATCAAGCAGCCGGTGATCAACAGTGTTGTTGTGAACAACAAAACACCAACCTCAGACCCGCTCACGTGCAGTTACCCCGGTCGCGGTCCGGTTACATCCACCACCCCGTTAACGGAGAGCTGCACATCCAGTTTACTCTCATTGTGACGCCAGAGCTTGGCTCCAAATCTGCGGCTCACATGTGACTAGATTCTAAAGCACACGCAGACGATTCCCTTCCCCGAGGGTCATCTCCAACATGTTTTAGCTGTTTCCCTGCTTCAACACAAATGATGTTAATCAATCATCAGGTGAGTAACAGACTTCTGCGGAGCTCGATGAGTTGCTGAAAAGGTTAATCAAGTGTGTTAAAGCGGGGAAACAACTAGAACATGCTGGATACCGGCCCCCGGGAGAGGGAATTGTCCAACACCAACATAGAACCATAAAAAAACCAACAACACTCCAGTGTGTTTTAGGCTACGTTCACACCGCAGGCACCACATCTGATTTGTTTTCCCATGTGACCCATATTTGATTTTTCTGTCAAAGTCTGAACAGCAGGTCACTTTCATATGTGGTGCTGATTCCGATACATATCTGATGTGTTTGAAAGCAACTGCTTTCTGAAAGCTCAAGCCCCTCCAGAAGGGGCTTAGCTAACAGTAAACCCAGGGCACAGCACCCTGGATGTGTTGTATTTGTCACGCCAAGGGAAGGGGGGCCCCTCTGGACCAGCTCGGAGCCAGGTCCTCTGGACCAGCTCGGAGCCAGGTCCTCTGGACCAGCTCGGAGCCAGGTCCTCTGGACCAGCTCGGAGCCAGGTCCTCTGGACCAGCTCGGAGCCAGGTCCGAGTAGGAAATTTTGCCGGGCAATTAACCTGCGGTCGTAGAGTGACATCTAGTGGCCAACGTTTGCTGGCACATCCTGTCCAGAATTAGTCAAAAATGTCAGGACAATGTGCTGGCAAGAGGCAAACCAGTGGTACCATGCCAATATTTTCATGATGATTCAGGAACATTGCATGTGGACAGCGCTGACAATGGCTAGGTATTAACCTTAGCTAAACTAGGCCTAAGACTAAAGCCTAGACCAGGTCCTAGATTAGGACCTAGACCGGGTCCTGGATTAGGCCTTAGACCAGATCCTAGATTAGACCTTAGACCAGATCTCAGATTAGGCTTTAGACCAGGTCCTAGTTTGGGCCTTAGACCAGGCTCTAGATTAGGCCCTAATCCAGGTTCTATATTAGGCCCTAGACCGGGTCCTAGATTAGGCCCTAGACCGGGTCCTGGATTAGGCCTTAGACCAGATCCTAGATTAGACCTTAGACCAGGTCTCAGATTAGGCTTTAGACCTGGTCCTAGTTTGGGCCACCAGGCTCTAGATTAGGCCCTAGTCCAGGTTCTATATTAGGCCCTAGTCCAGGTTCTATATTAGGCCCTAGACGGGTCCTGGATTAGGCCTTAGACCAGATCCTAGATTAGACCTTAGACCAGATCTCAGATTAGGCTTTAGACCAGGTCCTAGTTTGGGCCTTAGACCAGGCTCTAGATTAGGCCCTAATCCAGGTTCTATATTAGGCCCTAGACCAGGTCCTAGACTGGGCCTTAGACCAGGCTCTAGATTAGGCCCTAATCCAGGTTCTATATTAGGCCCTAGGCCAGGTCCTAGATTAGGCTCTAGATCGGGTCCTGGATTAGGCCTTAGACCAGATCCTAGATTAGACCTTAGACCAGGTCTCAGATTAGGCTTTAGACCTGGTCCTAGTTTGGGCCTTAGACCAGGCTCTAGATTAGGCCCTAGTCCAGGTTCTATATTAGGCCCTAGACCGGATCCTAGATTAGACCCTAAACCGGGTCCTGGATTAGGCCTTAGAACAGATCCTAGATTAGACCTTAGACCAGATATCAGATTAAGCTTTAGACCAGGTCCTAGATTGCGCCCTAGACCAGGGTCTAGATTAGGACCTAGACCAAGTCCTAGATTAGGTCCTAGATTAGGCTTTAGACCAGGTCCTAGATTGCGCCCTAGACCTGGGTCTAGATTAGGACCTAGACCAAGTCCTAGATTAGGCTTTAGATCAGGTCCTAGATTAGGACCTAGACCGGGTCCTAGATTAGGCCCTTGGTCTAGCACTAATTTAATAATAAAACACTTAAGCGTTCCACTAAACCTCTGACTGATGCAGATTCGATACAAGAGGCTGGCAGGCAGATTAAGGAGATTTGATGAATCACAACAGATATAAAGATCAGGATGTATCTGGTATTGTAATCAGAGTACTGACTTGGACAGTCTGCTACTTCTTTAAAAGCCTTCTTCTTACAGCAGCCTCGACACAGGTTGAAGACACACTTATTCCCCTGCAGAGCAGAAACAAACAACACAACTATGTAGAAAACGATTGTTATTTCATTCTGAAGCAAACTTATGAAAAATGAACAACATTGAATTAAAAAATAATGTCTTCATTACAAACTGCTGTTTCAGCAGCAGCTAGGAGTGTCAGTAGGTCAAGGACTAAAACTACTACTATTTCTTTGCTTTCATGATGACATCCAAGAGATGCAGGCAGTGAATCACCTCAGCATCCTTTATCAAACTTTAATACGTCTTTATCAGAGGAAAGTCCGAGCTTTGCGATGCAACTTACCTTTGGGTTGCCACACTGTTCGCATTTCAGGTATTTGGCTACAAAGTGTGAGAATTACATGAAAAGTGGTTAGATTTCTTCCTCTAGTCCAGCATGTCAAATGAAAACCTCCTGAGCAGAAGTAAACTCACGTTTTTGCTGAGTACAGAAGTTCTTGTGGGGGTTTCGGGATTTTTTTTTCTGTTTGTTTTTAGAAAGGACCTCAGCTGCTCCATCCAAGTCCTCCAGTGACCTCTTTTGACATACCATCTTCCTCAGCTCTGACCCCTGAGCGCTGCCATTGGTGGTCAGCTGCTTTGGCCTGCAGGATGTCAGATAAAGACAGAAAGATGACAGAAGAAAACAGTTTGAAGCCAAAGTTCTTTGTAAAAGAGCACCAGGAAAATTTCAGTCTTAACATCCTGACACCTGAACTCGTATTTGGTGTGATTTAAATGAACAACTCTACCTATTAAAAACAATAAAGACAAAGAAACATTTTTGAATTTAAAGTCAATACCAAGTGTCCCTATTCATCTATCCATTCTCTTCCGCTTATCTGAGTCGGGTCGTGGCGGCAGTAGCCTAAGTAGGGAGGCCCAGACTTCCCTCTTCCCAGCCACTTGGGACAGCTCCTCTGGGGGAATCCCAAGGCGTTCCCTGACCAGCCAAGAGACGTAGTCCCTCCAGCGTGTCCTGGGTCTTCTCTTGGGACTTCTCCCCCATTAGATGTGCTCGGAAAACCTCACCAGGGAGGAGTCCAGAGAGCCCAGCCACCCTGCGGAGAAAACTAATTTTGGCTGCTTGTATCCGCGATCTTGTTCTTTCAGTCACTACCCAAAACTCATGACCATAGGTGAGAATAGGAACGTAGATCAACCGGTAAATCTCTTCACCACAACAAACCGGTACAACGCCTGCATCACTGCAGAAGCAGCACCAATCCACCCATCGATCCCCCGATCTATCTTTCGCTCACTTGTGAACAAGACCCCGAGATACTTAAACTCCTCCACTTCGCAAAGGACATAATCTCTGACCTGGAGAAGGTATTCTACCCCTTTCCGACTCAAGACCATGATCGCAGATTTAGAGGAGCTGACTCTCATCCCAGCTGCGAACTGCTCCAGCAAAAGCTGGAAATCATGTTCTGATGAAGCCAACAGGACCACATCATCAGCAAAAAAAAAAGCAGAGACCTGATCCCTGAACAGATCCTCTCAACACCTTGGCTGCATCTAGAAATCCTGTCCATAAAAATTATGAACAGAATTGGTAATAAAAGGTAGCCTTGGTGGAGTCCAACTCTCACTGGAAACAAGCTCGACTTACTGCCAGCAGTGTGGACCAAGCTCTGACTTCAGTCATACAGGGACCTAACAGCCTGTATCAAAGGGCCTGGTACACCATACTCCTAGAGTACCCCCTACAGGGCCTCCTGAGGCACATGGTCGAAAACACATCACTCCACCTGAATCCGAGGTTCAACAATCCAACAGACCCTCCTCTCCAGAACCAATGATTAGACCTTACCAGGGAGGCTCAGGAGTGTGAGCCCCCTCTAGTAGGAACACACTCTGCGGTCCCTCTTTTTAAATACGGGGCCCACCACTCTGGTCTGCCAGTCCAGTGGAACTTCCCCCAATGTCCACCAAGATTGCAAATCTGCATCAACCAATACAGCCCCGCAACATCCAGAGCCGTAAGGAACTCTGGGCTGATCTCATCCACCCCTGGGGCCTTGCCACAGAGAATTTTTTGACCACCTCAGTAACCTCAGCCCCAGAGATTGGAGAGCCCATACCATACCATACCATACCATGTTTATTTACATGGCACATTTAAAAACAGCATGACAGCTGACCAAAGTGCTGTACAGTAAAAAGGACAAACCCCAAGATAAAAACAGATAAAAGTCATATAGGAGGTAAGAGGTAAAATCTAAAAAAATTGTAAAAAGAAATACAACAATAAAATACAGAGTCACAATAAAACGTAAAAACACTAAAAGCTAGATTGTTGAATAAAAGCTAAATGATAGAAGAAGGCCTTCAGTACCGACTTAAATCGACCCAGTTCTGGGGCCTGTCGAACACTAAGGGGGAGAGCATTCCAGAGTTTAGGAGCAGCAAACGCAAAGGCCCACTCTCCACGAGATTTATTCCTCATTTTCGGGACGCACAAAAGCAAATGATCTGCAGATCTCAGGTTTCTGGTTGGAGCATAAGGCTTTATCAGTTCTGAAAGATAAGCCGGGGCTTGACCATTCAGAATGCTGTAGACAACGGTCCAAACCTTAAATTGGATGCGGTATTGAACAGGCAGCCAGTGCAAGCGTGCAAGGACGGGTGAAATGTGACAGCGTCTCCAGGTGTTTGTCAGGAATCTAGCCGCCGCATTTTGCACTCTCTGTAGATGCTCGATTATGGAGACGCTGACACCAACAAGTAGTGAGTTGGCACAGTCTAAACGTGTAGTTACAAAGGCGTGAACAACAGACTCCAGCTGAGGTCGTTTGACTATTGACTTTAAGCGTGAGATGCAACGTAGTTGAAAAAAGCAGGACCGGACTGTAGATTAATTTGTGAACTAATTAACAGATCAGAGTCAAGTTTCACTCCCAAACTGGATACAAAGCATTTAAAAACGGTAGAGGGTAGTCACCAGGTGCATGCTTTGGATTTATTGGATTAAAAAGAATGGCGTCGGTCTTGTTTTCGTTAAGGCAAAGGAAGTTCTCCGACAGCCAGCCTTTAACTGCAGTAATACAGTCGACAAGGAGGCGTGTTGTGTCAGGTTTACTTAAAGCCAGATAAATCTGGCAATCGTCCGCGTAAAGGTGATAACTTATTCCAAGGTTTCTCAGAATCGTCCCCAATGGCAATAAGTAAATCAAGAATAGGAGTGGCCCTAGAATCGAACCCTGAGGCACACCCCAGCGAAGTGGAGTAGATGGAGAGGAAAAGCTGTCAATGTGAACGCTAAATTGTCTATCTGACAAATATGATCTGAACCAATGAAGTGGGATCCCTGTTACCCCCAACCTCATCTCCAACCTCCTAAGTAGGATGTCATGGTCCACTGTGTCGAAGGCAGCAGAGAGGTCCAGGAGTAACAGAAGGACATGGGAACCAGAATCAGTTGCCACCAGGATATCATTTAATACACAAGGATGTGCAGTTTCTGTGCTGTGGTGAGGTCTAAAGCCAGACTAAAAGTGATCGAGGAGGCTATGATCTCCTAAGTAACTGGAAAGTTGAGTGTGAACTACTTTCTCAATCTTGGATCAAAACGAGTTTGGAAATCGGATGATAATTAGAAAAATCAGCATGATCCAGAACAGGTTTTTTCGGTAAAGGATGTACAACTGCATTCTTAAAGGCGGTTGGAAACACTCCAGTTGAGATGCTATTGTTGAAGATTTCCAGAATAAATGGCGCCAGCGCAGGAAGAGCCCCAACTAGTAGTTTTGGTGGGAGGGAGTCCTCAAACTCTGCTTCCTTACTGGAAGACATGCTGGTGGGATTGAGTAGGTCTTTGAAGTACTCCGCCCACCAATCAACAAGATCTTGAGTAGAGGTCAGCAGCACACCATCCCCACTACAAACAGTGTTGGTCGCGCACTGCTTTCCCCTCCTGAGGCGCCGGATGGTGAACATACGATCCTCAAAGCTGTATGAAGTTCTTGTTAGTTTTTGCCTCTGCGACCACCCGAGCCACATTCCGCTTGGACTGCCAGTACGCAACAGCTACCTCTAGAGTGCCACAGGCCAAAAAGACCCGATAGGACTCTTTCTTCACCATGACATCACCAAATGGTTCCTGAGTGCGGCTGTGTCTGCAGCTCACCACTTCCTCAGGGGATGGGTCAAATGCAAAGAACAAATTTCACACACATCAGTGTGTCTGAGGCCACCTGCGGATTCGGGGGTTGCAACCACGAAAGGTACCAGTGACCCTGTGGCCGAAACTTCATTCGGCCGTCTCAACAATAGAGGCATTGAACACGGTCCTCTCGGACACAATGTCCCCTGCCTCAATAAGTTTTGGAAGTTCTATCGGAGGTGAGAATTGAAGCTCCTTCCGATAGTACTCTGCCAGACGTTCCCAGCAGACCCTCACAATACGTTTGGGCCTGCCAGGTCTGACTGGCATCCTCCCCCACTTATCACCAGGTAGTGGTCAGTTTTCCCCCCTCTTCACCCAAATGTCCATGAAAAGGTCTACATTATGGAGAATAAAATATTATAGTGCAAGAAGTCAATGTCTTCATATTTGGAAAATGAATGTTTCTGCCTCCAAGGTGATGGAGGAGTCTCTGTACAGTGCCGGTGTGTGACAGGGAACAACAGATACCAAAGACATTGACTCACGCTGGTCTGATGTATGGTTGGCAGATCCAGTGAGGGAGAGGAAGGTTGCCCTCTTTGTCCTCCACATCCTTCCTGTTAGCCATCTCCTCCTGCATGGACACACAGGCAGCTGCTGTGAAACACCACCTAACCCTACCACTTTCCTCAGAAACAAGAAAACACTTCAGTTTCAGAGAAAATATCTTTTCAAAAACTCAAAGTTGGGATGTGAGATGTTTTACTGGAGCATTTTTTTTTTTTTGCCACAGTGCTTGAAATTCTGTTCACATATAGATGACAACCACTAAATTAAATGTTTTGTTAAAGAAAAAAAAAAGAATTTTAATCTCCTCTAAAATGTACATTACTAAAACAATGTGAACCAACCACTGGAAATGTCCCATTCTTAATGATTGGATGATGATCCGATCATTAAGCTGCTCACTGACAGTCTCTCCCGCTCTGTACATGTAAGAATCACTTGTTCTTGGCTCAGAGCAGCTGAACAGGAATTAATATGGGGAGAAAATGGTCTCAAAAGATCTGTGTTTGTGTATCTAGATCTTTGTGTGTGTAGATAGATCTAAGCATGTGTAACTCTTGATTTGTAACTTGTGTTTACATTTTCAATTTTCAATTGGTAAAATCATTAGACAGCATGGGATAAGCTTCCACTGTTATGCTGACGATACTCAGTTATATTTATCCATTAACCCTGATGAACCTAATCGGCTGGGTAGATTACAGGCTTGTCTTGAGGACATAAAACATTGGATGACTAAACTTTTTGCTTTTAAATCAAGACAAGACGGAAGTTCTCATCTTTGGACCTGAAATTTAGAAAAGGAAATTGCTTAGTCAATCACCTGACCTGAATGGCATTACATTAATCTCCAAGAACAAAGTAAGGAACCTTGGTGTTATCTTTGACCAGGACATGTCATTCAAATCCCACGTTAAACAGGTTTGTAGGATTTCCTTTTTCCACCTTCGGAATATTGCTAAGATTAGAAACATCCTTTCCAGGAATTATGCTGAAAAACTAGTTCATGCATTTATTACATCAAGACTGGATTACTGTAATTCATTACTCTCAGGAAGTCCACAGAATATAGTTAAAAGTCTTCAGCTTGTCCAAAATGCTGCAGCTAGAGTTCTGATGAGAATTAAAAAGAGAGATCATA
The DNA here is from genome assembly GCF_043380555.1 of Nothobranchius furzeri. Lineage (NCBI taxonomy): Eukaryota > Metazoa > Chordata > Actinopteri > Cyprinodontiformes > Nothobranchiidae > Nothobranchius > Nothobranchius furzeri. The sequence continues at coordinate 11,515,522 of NC_091758.1, read as the reverse complement.
TCTCTCCTGTCTTAGCTTCCCTACATTGGCTACCTGTTAAATTCAGAATAGTTTTTAAGATCCTCCTTCTCACACATAAAGCTCTTAATAATCAAGCTCCATCATACATCAGTGATCTGATTGTTCCATAAGTTCCTAACCGAGCACTTCGCTCTCAGACTGCAGGTTTACTGGTGGTTCCCAGAATATCTAAAATTAGGATGGGAGGCAGATCTTTTAGCCATTGTGGAACCAGCTCCCAGTGTTAGTCCGTGAGATAAACACCTTGTCTACTTTTAAGATAGGCTAAAAACATTTTTATTTGAGCCCCATTTGGGCCTATGGTTAAAATCTGATGTTAGCCTAAATCTGGACAATTCAATTCAATTCAATTCAAAAATACTTTATTAATCCCAGAGGGAAATTGATTAATGTGTGTGAAGTGCCTTGAGACAACTCTGGTCGTGATTTGGCGCTATGCAAATAAACTTGATCTGAATTGAATTTTCGTGTGTAACTTTAGCTCCTACACATACAAATCATTGAACGCACGCACGCACGCACGCACACGCACACACGCACACACACACACACACACACCTACTGTACATTACACGTAGATCAGTTTAGAAAAATAATTTAGAGACTTTCCTCACCTGACTGATTTGTGCGTACATGGTGCGTTTGAATGCTGGGTGGAAGCTGGGAAATCTGAATTTCCTTTGGATTTAATCTAAACTTGTGTTGAAGGGACAAATCTGTTTTTCTGTTGAAAAGTATTGTATCTCAGGATCCTGTAGTTTTAAAAAATAAACCTATAATTAATTTTTAATCATCTAAATTTGTTTATTTAGACATGTGTTTATAAGCATGAAATTGAAAAGTCTGCCTGTAGGTGGGGGTCCCAGAATCAGTTTAACATTGACACAATCCAACCTAAAGTCTAGTTGGAATGTGCTGATTGTCTGCTCTCCCTAGCTTAGCTCCCAGAATATCTAAAAATAGGATGGGAGGCAGATCTTTTAGCTATCGGGCTCCTCTCTTGTGGAACCAGCTCCCAGCTTTAGTCTGTGAGGCAGACACCTTGTCTACTTTTAAGACAAGGCTAAAACATGTTTATTTGATAGGGCCTATGGTTAAAATCTCATGTTAGCCTAGATCTGGACAAGTGGGGGAGTAGAGGGAGGTGGAGTGTACAGTCGGTAGACGGCTCTCCCTTGCCCTGCCTCCAACATGCCTCCATCTAAAAGGCTAGGTTATCCAGTTATCTCTGTAGTTATGCTGCTATAGGCTTAGACTGCTGGAGGATACACTGACCAATTTCCACACTCGACTACTTTCTTCTACAATCTGCTCTTTAACTGTATTATTTCCTGCTATTTCAGCTGTTAACTTTATTTTCTCTCTAAGTGTTTTTCTCCCCAGAAGAAGCTACAACGATGTTCTGCTGAGCTGTGGTGGCCTCATGGAGGGGGCCATCTTCTAGCACACTGCTGCTAACCACTTAAACTTTCTCTAGGATAAATACAATAAAGTTTATCTCTCACTAAATAGAATATTTACTAAGAAATCACAATGTAACCATAGAAACACTACTGTGTGTGTGTGTGTGCGTGCGTGTGTCTGCTCTGTCTTCTCCATCCCCAGTGAGTCGTGGAGGATGGCTGCTTATACTGAGCCAGGATCCTCTGGAGGTTTCTTCCTGTTAAAAGGGAGTTTTCCTCTCCACTGTCGCTGCATGCTTGCTTAGTATGAGGATTGCTGTAAAGACTGACACTAGTCAGTGACTCGATGCAACCTGCTGGGTTCCTTATATAGGAAACTTTTTACTGATTGGCTTAACGAACTGACCTGTATTGGGATGTTTATTATGTGAAGTGCCTTGAGACGACTCTTGTCGTGATTTGGCGCCATATAAATAAACTTGAATTGCTCTAGTCTTAAACATATCAGCTGCAATTAAAGGAATGACTGTTGTTTACGTCCATCTTTCTGAACATTTGCATACAGAATAACATCCTGACTCAGGTGTTTTAATGTGTTGTTGTACCTGGCAGCGCAGCTCGAGCTGTTTGCTGACATCAGCTAAAGCCTGGAGGGTCTTCACCTTAGCCAGCTCCTCCCTCAGGTCCTGGTGAATCTGCAGCCTGAGGGAGAAAATCAGAAATGTCCAAACTGGGCTTCATGCACTGTAAGCCTGAGAGGTCTAAAGGTATTATCTTATGCATTATTATCATTATCACGATTGTTATAATTGGCACTAATAAATGATCGCATGGCTTAGGTGTAAAATCATGTGATGGACTAAAAACATTTAAGACATCCTAAAGATAAGGACTGATAAACAGCTGCAGGTGTTAGTTTATAAACCTCGAAACGTCTGACGTGAGCTCAGAGATGTCCCTTCATGTGAGATGAAGCCGATTCCCACAGAAAGTTTATCTTTACTCTGTACGTTGGTTTGAAAGCGGTCCTATTAGAAGCGCGGCAGACTCGATTATCTGTTGTTTAGTAGGAAACAAACGTATTTTTTCCCTCCAGAACATTTGCAGATCCCTCATTACCACAAAGTTCTGATGACTATCTCGTTCTGGTCATGCTTCCTTTAATCTGACCCTAGTTTACTTGTAATTTTATAGGTCAACATCTGATTCCACTCATAAAGCGACAAACTCTTAAGCCTCTTCTCCTGATAGCGTTTGCAGAAAAGATAAGCTCATGTTTGGCTTCCTTTCCCCGTGTTTGATACGACTGTGGTTTAACGGTATCATCACACGTTGAGAAAAGAGATGAGTGATGTGACCTTTCCAGGAAGTCTACAGTAAAACGGACCCAACAAGAGGCTAGAAGCTAAAAGGAGACATACGTGTGGTGCCAGAGCTTGAAGAGGTGGGCTCGTACATAAGAAAGCGAGCAGGGAGGGTACTGTTTCACCACCTCCAAGTATTCCTCAGCCATTTCCCACACGGGGGGGCTGCGGCCCTCAAACAGTGCTGGATTATGGAGGTTCCCTTCTAGAAATAATCCAACAACAAAAGAAGGTTTTGAAAACCATGTTAATCTCAGAACACCTTCTCCCCTGTTGTTATTATTCACTGACCTGCACTCATAACACCCTGCACTCCCGTCTCCTGAATGCAGCGTTCCACATCACTCAGATGGTGGATGTTTCCATTTGCAAACACTGGAATATTTACTGCCTTCCTGCAGCGTTTACACCAAACAACAGAGACATCAACAACAACAACAACAAACCTGTTAGTGATCTAATTCAGAGCGGAGTTCAGCTCACCGGACAGCTTTGATGTGCTCCCAGCTGGCGATGCCCGTCATGGCACCTTTCTGATCCTTGGTTCTGCCGTGCACGGTCAGCAACTGAGGGAGTTCCAACACGTCGCTCTTAACCAATTACAGAGGCAGCAAAAGAGGGTGGCTAGAAGTCCAACTGATCTGATAATCCAACCTGACATCCAGCTTTCTCCAGCATTTGGGCGTAGCCAACGGTCTTCTCAATCTCCTCGAAGACACGGATCTTACACGTGATTGGCACAGAGAGCTTCTGATGAGCTAAGCTGACTGACAGACAAGGAGGAATATTAGATTTTGGTCCAACGTAAACAATGAGTTTCACTAAAACGATGCTGTGAAAATGAATAAAATGATCTAAATGAAAACTCTTGTGTATTTAAGATCAACACAACTTCTAGAGCAAAGCGAGGGCCACACAAACGTACCGATCTTCTCTAACAACTCCCACTCATCCTGTAGGAAAACACCGTAGTGTCCTTGAAGACCAACACATTTAGTTAGTGAGGAATGTTTGACAGTAGTGTCCCTTCTACCACCAGCTCAGAGATTTGTGTACCTCTCTTAGCGATCATCTGAGGACAGCCCAGGTTGAGGTCAATGGCATCACAGTAGTCCTGAGCCAGGAGCGCCGCCTGGAGGAACACCTCCGGATCATTGGCGCAAAACTAACAGAGATATGGAACCACTGATTCATGTCTGTTATTACACAAGATGAACATTTATGACACAATTTTATATTACTGCATTAGCAAGGAACTGCTAACTGTTAGCAACAACATCTTTTCCTGAGGTGAGCCAAACCTGTGCAATGAGAGGTCTGTCCTCCTCACACACTTCACTGTACAGGTTCTCTCTCCTGTAGTTGGCATCGCGAACAAACACTTGAGCGTGCAGCATGGGGGTGTAGCAGAGCTGAGCTCCATGTCTCCGGCTCAGCAGGCGCCAGGCAAGCTCACTCTGGTCCACCATGGGGGCCACCACATAACGTGCCTCATTCAGAGTCTTCCTCCAGAACTCAAAGGCCTGGAGCTTGGGCATCATGGCTGACCTCGATGAGATTAAGCATCCATTACTTACTGTTAAAGCTCCAATAGCAAATCTGGCAAACAAGCTAGCGTTTAAACACGAACACAGAACCCCCTGTCAGCTATCATCCCTAGGCCACATTCACCTGACACTGAAAACCCACATTATGAGGGGGGGGGTGCAATTCCACAATAAGACCGGAAATGCTTCGTTTACCAGCTGATACATTCACTAGTTTTAGTTATTTTGAACTTTAATTCCATTTCTCACCTGACACACAGTGTCAGTGTTTCAGGTGAGATATGAAACTATTAAACTGTTACCATTTCCAGAATTACCTTTGGTAATTTTAATGAGTAAAACATGTAGCAGAGACCAGCACAGACCGTAGAGCATCTGAGCCGTGTCCTAGCAGCTGACATCCTCATGTAAACACGCTTCATCCGAGTCTACTGAGAGCTGGGCTGTGATGCTAGCTGAGCTAACACACGATGGTCCCCACCGCTGCACAACGACCACACACGCGCGCGCCCGCACACTCTACCGGGGCACTGGCCTCACTCACTAGCTGTATGTTCGTGCGTGTGAAATCAGCTGGTTTTCACCTGTTAGACTTGGAGAGAGAGAGTTCTGCACCCAGCACTTCCCAACATGTGCACCGGTGAAACGGTACCGGGGGAAACTGGTTTGAACTCTTAGCTTTACCTACTTCTCCTTTTAAAAGAAGGTGGATACTGAACTATTTCTGTGTCTTAGCGCCACCATGTGGCTGTAATGTATCACAGCGGTGGAGAGGGAAGATTGAGGGCTCCCTAGACACGGATAGAAACGGAACTGCCATCTTTATTCCACCACAAACATCTTTATTCCACCACAAACATCTCATGTAAATTTTTAAAATAACAGAATATTTATAAAATGTGCTTCATTACAGCATCTCTGAAGGCCCAGAGGTCCTTATCGGACAGCTGCTGTAGCTTTAGTTATTACACAAGACTCACATGCTTTGTTCAACCACATCAGGCAGCATCATTTCTCCAAAAGTTGGTTTGAGGTGGATTCAGGGATGATGTTTCAGACATGTCACACAAAAGGAGAAACTGAGGTAGAACCAGGACCTGTTGGACCTCAAACTAGCTAGAGAAAGGAGGTCTGGGAGCTTCAGCTGCTGCTCCCAACAGTGTAAGAAGATGAATGGATGGATGGCCAGGAGGTCAAGAGTCTTGTTACCATAAAGAATTTTTAGACATGGCTTTTCAGAATATATTTATTATTACATTCAGTGGGTTCATTAGGTTTAAGACATTTCACAGCAGGAAAATACAGGTTAAGCACACATTTTCTTGGTCTGAGACACATCCAGCTCTGTTACAACAGTGACATATTCTGTCCAAAGTAAATTCAGTCTGAGACTCCGTGACAGAGCAAAGCTTATGTAGCAGGAAGAAATGTGGCGTTTTTCTCCCTCCTAACAACAATTTACCTGCAGCTCTCCAACCAAAGCTTTCTGTTGGCCTCCATCTTGAAGACCACCCATCGGGATGCTGACTGAGACCAGTCCGAGGAAGGTTTCAGACACTGATGCAGCATAACGACAGGTGTTTGTAAATATTGTTTCTGTTCCCTTTTATATTTGTTTGTGTAACGGAAATGACTGTTTTCCACCTTAAAGTCATTTTTCCCCTCTCCTCTGACACAGAGCTAGTCTGCATGAGATATGGCCTCAAGGTCTCATGCATTTGCTCTAAACTGCTTCTTTTCCAGCCCAAGAGAAGAATGAAGAAAGGACTCTCTCCTTTAAATAAATCAAAGAACTCTGTTTTAATAAAGCTAATCAAACAAAGTGTTAGTCAATAAATAAGATGTGACCAATCTGTGAAATCAAAGTACTAATTACTTTATTATAATCCTATAGAATATAATAAGTAATATGACTTTTGTATGTTTCCACTAGGACTGATCTCACGTAGCGTTAAGACATGACACATTGCTTTACTGATCCAATCAGAATCTGCCAGATCTGACGGAGGCGTGGTTTTGGTGGTGCTTGGTAAATCTGTCAACTTTTCATTCGACCATAAACCAAAACATCCGAAGTATAAAACTATGCCCACGTCATCTCTTACGCCAGGTCAAAGCGTTCTAGAGAAGTTGTCGGAGTGGCCAATCCGTAACTTTCCTCTTCAGCCAAAAGAACCAACGACAAGCTGGAAAACCTATTGCCGTTCCACCTGCGGCAACGGTTCCTTTCAGAATAAAAGCTGAACCATCACAACCCCGCTTTGGGTCTTGTTAGATGCCGATAAACTGTCGTGACCCGGAAGTATCTCAAAGACTGGACTGGTCGGCCGCCGCTGCTGTTCTACAGGCTTCGGCTCCAGGAGGGTCCAAGCTGGACCTTCACGCCTCCTGATCTAGACGGGGACTTCCGCTACGGGTACGTAGACCGACAGAATGGCGAATGTGTTTATGAATCTCCTAATAAAAGCTTAGCGTGAAGACATCACCCTCATTCCCATCAGAACTAACTGTTTCTTCGGATTTGCTGGTTCTGAACAACATTCCACATTACACCATTCTCCGTCTCATTCACCTTAGTTACACCATACGTTTAGTGTTAAAGTTAGTCTAGTTTTAATAAATCTTTAAACATTTAAAACCTGACTCTCTCTTCTGTTGTCTCTGAGTTAATACGAAGTGTTACATAATCCCTGCAATAAAAAGTCCCAATCTTCTGGTTAAAAAGTACCCACAGATCCATAAGGTTGATTCCATATTTCCTATGGAATCTTATGTCTTATGGCTCATTAAATAACATGTAAGTTGACTCATTATATTTGTTTCTTTGGTCTAGTTCCTGCTGCACATCAGGTGGTTTGCTACTGTCCCTTATTTGTCCTGTTGTGAGGTTAGTTGTGTCCTTCTGTTGTTCCAGACTTGTCTCAGCACTCGGTTTGTTTTTGTGTTGGCTCAGGCAGTGCTCTTTAGCTTTTCTTAGGCAATAACATTTCTCACCCTTTTGTCGTTTTGGTCCCTGAACCCATCATTATGGCAGAGAGTGATGTTAGGAATCAGAAAAGTGACTTTCTTCAGAGGAAAGGCCGGCTCTGGTTTCTACAGGAGCTGCAATACTTTACCTTTTATTGCATAAATCCAGTCAGAAGGCAGATGACCAAGTAAGTAAACTGAAATACTGTGTTTTAACTATGGATCTCAAATATATTTAATCAGATGAACTCAGACTGATGAATCTATCCTTTTAGTAAAACCTCAGCGATAACTGGTCATGTCCTCTGGACCCACTCCGACTGAGGATCTCATCCAGATTTCTACATCAGAGTTTATCTGAGCATTTCTCTCTTTGCTCCACAGGAAATGTTGTGACACTAAAAACATTCAAAGTCCTAAAAGAACGGAGTCTTCTTTAATATTACGTTAAAGTGAAACACTTAGAGACAGTACAGACAAAACACTTATTAAAGGAACACGTCCAATAGATCTGCTTTGTTAAAATATATATTTCTGTTATATTTATTTATCACATCCTGTTATATATAAATATATATATATGTGTCCAGACTCCATACCAATCAACACTCAGTGCGGTGCAGCGGGTGAACTTTGAGGAGAATTACATGAGGCTGAAACAATTTGGACTCACTGTCACACGACTACATCAACACACATCTTTGACGGACTGAAGAGGGAGCTGAAAGGACCTACAAACTAAAACATCACACAAGTGATGCCTACGAAGAACATCTGAGGCGTGCTGTGTCGCTGGGAGGAAATCACCACGCTAGAACAAGAACAGCAGCAGCAGCACTGGACAGCATGCAGAAGCTGGGCAGCTTTGACCCGTCGCGCTGACTAGTGGGAGAGGCCAAAGACAGTCCTGCCATGTTTGACGGGAACATGGAGCTACTTACTTACAGCCACATGAGCTTTTTACTGACACTTTATTATGTATAAAAACAACAACCGTAGTCTCTCAACAACAGACCACAGAGATGAAAAAGAAACTTCCAGATTTCTGAATCTTAAGGGGCTTTAGACTCATAATGCATGTTTTATTCAGGGTTGAGGTTGTAATAATAGTACATTTGATTTGAGGTGCTGATTTAGAATCACCATGCAGGGTTAGGGTTAGGGAGGCTGGAGCCAGCAGTGTCCGGGCATGCAGGCGGGGTACACCCTGGACAGGTTGCCAGTCTATCACAGGGCAACACAGAGACACACAAGACAAACAACCATGCACAGACACACACCTAAGGATAAGTTAGACAGACCAATCAACCTGACAGTCATGTTTTCGGACTGGGAGAACCCATGCATGCACATGGAGAACATGCAAACTCCATGCAGAAAGACCCCAGGTTGGGATGTGAACTCAGGACCTTCTTGCAAGGCAACAGCTCTAACCACTGCGCCACTGGGCAGCCCAGTCACCAAACAGTGAGGGGGAAATATTAAAAACAATCACAACAGATTAAAAAAGAATTACAGTGATTGACAAGCAAATCTAAAACCAAAATAAAATACTTAAATTACAGTTAGTTACAACGAGTAGACAATCTTGAACAGCTGGGTTTAAGTTTAGCTGTGAAATGGTGCAGGGTGGTGGTATTCCTGAGGTCAGCTGGTAAGGAATTCCACAGGGATGGCGCATGGGGAAGTTGGGATTGTGGAGGTTAATGGAAGCTGACGATGTGAGCGCGTGGGAGGGTGTAGACGTTTGTAAGAGCTGCGAGAGGTGAGGTGGAAAGGTTGTGAATGGTCTCATACGTGAGAAGCAAGATTTTGTAATCAACCCTGAATTTCAGTAGTATCCAATAAGCTGCTGAATAACGGGGGGGTCATGTGATCAGAGGAGGGTGTTTCATGATGATGCGAGCAGCAGTTTTAGACCCGTTGCCGTTTATGCGGAGGCTTCTGTGGCAGACCAACAAGGAGTGAATTACAATAGTAACTCACCGGTGGAGTGAGAAGAGAGAGATGGGCGCAGGTGGTAGTGAGTGACAGAACTGATATGAGGGTGTTAGGACAGAGTCCAGAATTACACCAAGGCTCTTAATCGGATCAAGGCAGTTAATGGGAAGGACTTCCTTTTGTCAGAGTTCAGCTTATAAGTGTGGATTACTCGTTTAATCATTACATTTGCACTGGTCTCGAGTAGGAATGAATGCCTTGCAGGCAGAACTCAGGGCACAAAAAAGCCCACAGGACCAGTCTGCAACATCACAGCTGTACTTCAAACGGGAGGATTTGGGCCCAATCTCAACACTCGCACTGCGCCCTGCGGTCTTCGGCTAAGTGCACTTGGAGAAAGTGCGCTGTAAGGCTTCGAGTGCGTAGTACACAAGTGTGCAAATAACTGCAGAATTGAGACAAGGAGCATTGCGTCATCGATCGAAACGCATGCCGGGATGCTGGCTGCTGTGATACTTTTTTCAAAGACCTTTATTAACAGCTTTTAAACAAACAGTTAAACAGCTGTTTGAAATAAATTTGACTTCTTTGCTACTTTGTCTGAAAGTTTTAGAGCATCAACTAATCGTCCTAAAATTAACTAATTTCATTAGAAAATATATATTTTCAGAAAAGGAACTTGAGCCTTTTCTCCTGCAGCAATGACTTGTGGGTAATACCCTTGCCCGAGGTTCGCATCGCTGCGGACTTGGGTGAAGTGCAGATTAACGGTGCAATAGGGGCGTGGTCAACTTCCGCACTTGAGAATCGGGACACCCTACGCACTCGCACCCCTGGCCGGAACGCGCAATTGAAGGGCACAAGTGAGAGTATTGGGATTGGGCCATAGAGTCTTATTTCCAGACATTTAGACATCTTGTCTCAGATTGGATAACAGCAATGCGACTAACACTAACTCTGTTTGCTCGGGGACATGGATGTTTTACCTCCACAAATAACAAGCCTGGAGGACCTTCAGCCATGTGATTGATTTGCTAATGCTAGCAGTTAGCTTCTGTTGAAAGAGACATTCTCTGCTGATTCTGTACGCTAAAGCAACAACAGCCTTGCCCATCGTGAGTCAATATGGACAAGTCCAATTCACAATGTGATGTAGATCTGTCAGGCTTTTCATACTCTAGAGTTTCACCATCTGTTTTCTATCAGAAGCTAATGCAGAAGATAGGTGTAGGAGACTATCTTTGTGTTCAGCCTGCATTAAAAACTCAGAGTAACCGATTATAATCACTAAAAAAATGTTTTCAGTCAATCACACTTTTAAGGAAGTTGGAAGTGAACCAGGACCTAATCTCTGTAAGGCATTCAGTGAGTGAGGTTTGCAACGGAACAAAGAAGTCACGGTTTGGATCAGATCACGGTTTTCGTTCTCGGATCGGATCATTTTCTTGTTCTTGTTGTAGAACACTTGATACAATTATTTTTTGCTCGATTTGCAACTTGCTACAAAAATATAAAATACGGAGAGGTCTGATTACTGATTAAATGTTAAAACGGCATGCCCTATTTAGACATGCTAACCCCAAATGCACACTGGAAGCATCAGCGGCGCAGAACGGCATCAGAACGTCACTGCTTCAAATAGAATCCATCTTTGGAGTGCCACAAACCAGCCGCGACACAGCAATTTTCAGACGCATCCCAGAAGCGGCACACCGCGCCGCTAAAGATAGAATCGGGTTCTTTTTTTCCGTGAGCCGCTTCTGGGATGCGTCAATTACCGCAGTTAACATGGGGCACGACAGGAAATCACACACGATTTCAGTCTAAAATCCCCAGTAATTTTCAAAATAAAGGTATTGCAGTTATGCAAATTTCATATGAAGATCATGTCTGACCAAATGGCAGGGTACGAATTACATAGAGGCTTCCGGGGGAGCCCAGTGAGATGGGGGTGGGGGGTGCAACTTGGTCCCTGAAATGCCTTGATACGGCCCTGGGTGTGGGACTGAGCTTTGAAGGTGATCTGAATTGTATCAAATGTATAAATATTACAAGCTAATAAATAATTGCTTTAGAAAGTTAAAACATGTAGTGGGATAAATCTCCAGACATTTAACTTGTTTCCTGGAGAGTCCACATAAATAATGTAATATAAGTGGAACCAGGATCTTTATTTGGGCTCCCCCTGGGTGTGTAAGTTCAGGGCTTCCAGGGGAGCCCATCACCCTTTCTGATGAACCATGCTCCCCTTAGCTCCCCGTGATTCAAACCCTGCCTAACGGCTTATTTACTCACAACATCGTTCCAGAAGTGCAGCAATGTGTTTTTCACGGCTTTAGTCATGGCAGTGAAGAGGAACAACATCATATGTGACATCAAAGTGCGATAACAACGTGATTTCTTTCTTTTTGGTTTAAGGGCGGAAGGCATGAAAAAAACGTAACCTTGGACGATCCCTGAAGTCTTGAGGCATTTGTGATCTTGTGAGTGGCAGAGAAGCTGCTTCACTGCTGAGACTCTCCCGGTGTGCACTGGAGTGCTGTGATTGTCGTGAGTAAACCGTTCCGCTGCCGTTGCGCTCCGCTGATGCTTTCAGTGTGCAGCCAGGGTAAACTCTCTGCGTGTCCCGCTTTCACTAATTTTTTCACCTTTCTAAAGTGCTGTTTATTTTTCTTTCTTCCTCTTTTACAGATTTGTCTGCAACAACATTTACAGGTTCCACCACGTTAATGTAATAATAGGGCTTGGGATCACATGTGATTTTGCGTTGCATTCTAGGATGTGCGTGGACATACAGATGGCCTTAAGAGTGTAAACAAATGGTGTAAACAAACAGTACGTCACAGATTTGGGAGACAGAACGTGTTAAACAACATGTTAAAATCCCCAAAAGTGTGCAGAATATACAGGGATACGTTAAAAAATGTGTCGGGAACTGGAATGTGGACAAGATCAGCATTATAAACGGCTTAGTTCCAAGTGAAAGACCAGAATGGAGCACAGACTAAAACTTGTTGCAGCTGCAGCTCTGCATAATGGATATTTTCAGCTATCTTGTTTGTGGTTTAAGCAGATATAAACATCCAGATGAAAGGAAAATATCTCATTTGCTGGTTTTTCTAGTAAAGTTGTGTCGCGTGTCACCGCACACGCATTAGCCTACCGGTATGTGTGTGTAGCCCATGTATGTGTAGTGTGTTTATGTCATGGTTGAAGGAAAGAAACTATTTATAAAAAAAAATGGACACCATCTGTAACATACCAGAATGAAAATACTCCAGAAGGTGATGTTTGGTCACCTCACAGCTGCAATCCAGGCAAACTGACTAGATTTTGTTATACTAGATACTTGATCTCCCTAGTTATACCCCCAAGCAGGAAAACATTGAAAAGTTAGCTAGTTTTCCACCATTTTCCTTGGTAATCACATGCTGCACCTCATAATTCAGCAGCGATTTACCATGGCTGCATAATATAACCGATCAAATAAATAATAGATTAAATTAAGCCCGCAAGAACAAGACTGATGATCTGTTGCCCCCCCCCCCCCCCCCCCAGAGAGGATGGTGGAAGCATTGAAGATAGAGCAGTTGAAATATAAACCTGGTGTCATCAGCGTAACAATGAAAGTTGATGTTAAATTTAGAAAAGTTTGAACCCAAAGGGATCAGATAGATTATGAATACTAGGGGGCCAATGACAGAACCTTGAGGAACCCCACATAAAACACAAGAAAGAGTGGAGGTAAAATTAGTCAAGCTAAGATGTGACTTGAACCAGTTAAGTGGAATGTGAGAATTGCCTATTGTGGATAGGGGGGAGTGACAGATGGTGTCAAATTCAGCACTGAGGTAAAGGAGAATGAGGATAGAGACCGAGCCAGAGTCAGCAACATTAGAAGATCATTAGTGATTGATCTCGTTTGAATTAAGCAGGCCATTCTGTTCTGACATGTATTTGTTCCGTTCATGTGGGCATGTTGTGGTCCCTCTGGACAGATGGTTGCTTGAAGGTGTAAGACGAACCCCGAAGCTAACACCTGACAGTGGAAGGTTATTTTAACTCAGAACGTGAGTCAGCAGTTAGCTGGTTAGTTATCCTGTTGAACCAGTAGGTCAGGTCAGTTATTCTTAATACATATTAATACATTGCAGTTATGGTCTGGTAACGCAGATCAGATATAATTTTGACAAAAATATCTAGATTTTTTTGGCTGGTGACTGTATAAAATGTCATGTCTACATTTGATGAGCCGTGTTCATAGGGCAGTACTGAAACTTACCTCCTATTTGTCATGAAGTCAATTTGCCAACATCAAATGACTTTACTGATGAAAATATGCATAATTTACATTTTATCTCCTTGCATGAGTCAACGAGAATCATGCCAAAGCTTTTCAACAAACAAGGCAATAGTATATTTCACAAAGCTATTTAGTTAGTGACCCCACCTGAATCCTCCCTGAGCCTACAAACAGGTCTCGGGACAAGCAGCCATGTTACCATTTGTCTGGGGCTCTTTCAAGAACCTCTCCACTTCCTGTGTGTCCACTGTGATGTTCTTCTGCCTGAACTCAACCCTTTCCTCCTTTTCCTTTATCACCATCTCCTGTTCTTCTCTCACCTTTTTCTCCTCATCATCGTTCACCTCTGCACTTGTGCTGCACATCTTTGAAGTACAATCGTCGGTTGCTGTGATGCTCTCTAGTTTGTCTGCTGGCTCAGGGGACCTCTTAATGAACAGAAAATTGCCGGCAGCTAGAACCACAGCAGACAGCACCACTTCACATCCCGCCAGCAGGAAGACATACATGTAGTTGTTGGTGGCATCAAGCAGCCGCCCTGAAACAAAGACAAGATCAAATGAGAGTTGTATTAACCTACATATTCGTTACATTATGGCTCAAAACCTTTTTTTTTTACGACCAAATTGTTTTTTTTACCAATGCAAAATTGCATGGGTAAAATAATTAGCTCTCAGGGTGCACAGTAAGCTGGCATGCACTCTATAAGTGAAACTGTCAACGTCCCGCTCTGTGCAAAGACAGCTTGTTTAAATTGCCCTGTGGCATGAACCAGCTACTTCCGCGGCCACACACACAACACGTCACACCATTCAGTTCAACACAGCTTTATTTACTCCTTTCCCTTCGCTCTCCTTCTCCCAGCCCGCCCAGACGTTTCTCCTGGCTTTTCAGTCCCAGCTTGTCCTCCCCTGTCTTCCTCCTCCTCCTATAGTTAGAAGGCGAGGTCTGATTATTGATGCACTCCAGCTGTGTGGCAGCGTGCCCCCTCAGTTATGCCCGCTCCATCTGCCCATGGAGGATCAGACAGTAAGCTATCTGACAGAGAGATGGTCATCCCAGAAGACAAGGGTCTCATCGGACTGTTTTGGTACCTCTGGCCCCAAATCACTCTTCCCCCGAACTGCACACAGTAGAGATACTGGCGCCTCCTCTCTTCGTGCTTTTAGGAGATTCAGGTGATAGATCTGAGTGGCTACTCCCCTGTCAGACTGCACCACCTCGTAGTCCACGTCCCCCACTCACCGCGTTACCTCAAAGGGTTCTTGCCACTTGGTGAGTAGTTTGGAGCTGGAAGAAGGGAGTAATACAACAACTTGATCCCCTGGGTAAAATTCTCATACCCTGTTGATGATGTTCCTGGGCCTGGAGCAAATGTCCTCGTGAAAGTGTTCCCAGTGTTTGGAGCTTTGCTCTCAGGTCCAGGACGTAAAGGATGTCATTTTTACTTGTGCTTGGACCTTCCTCCAAATTTTCCTTAATTAGGTCCAGCATTCCCCTGGGGGGTTCTGCTAAATAACAGCTCAAAAGGGGGAAACCCTGTGGAGGCTTGGAGGAACCTCTGGGATTGCGAACAACAGAGGGTCCAGTCACTTATCCCAGTGACGTTTGTTCACGTGAATGAGCTTCCGAATCATGGTCTTCAATGTGCGGTTGAAACGCTCCACCAACTCGTTTGTCAGCAGGTGGTAGAAACTGGTTCCTACCGATGTGATGTCCAATAGAAAGAAAAGAAAGAAGAAAGAAAACAATATTTTGTACAGCGACTCTTAAGATAAAAATCACGAAGCACTTCACAAGAACAAAAATTTCTAAAACCAAAATATATATAAAAAAAAAAAAGATTTTCCTTTAAATCTGAGACCATGGTCTTGATTCGGGAAAGGGTAGAATTCCTTCTCCGGGTCAGGGATGAGGTCCTGCCCCAAGTGGAGGAGTTTAAGTATCTCGGGGTCTTGTTCACGAGTGAGGGAAAGCTGGAGCGTGAGATCAATAGGCGGATTGGTGCTGCGGATTGGGACTATGTCTCTCACCTGGCCAGGGAACGCCTTGGGATTCCCCCGGAGGAGCTGGCCCAAGTGGCCTTAGGCTACTGCCCCCACGACCCGACTCCGGATAAGTGGATGAAAACGGATGGATGGATGGATTTTAAAATATCATAAAAAGGAGGTGAAAAACATGTGATAAAAATGTAAGGAAAGGGATTGGGAAAATAAATAAGAAAAAGGTGTATTTACGGAATATTTTCGGAAAAGGGTAGAATTCCTTCTCCGGGTCAGGGATGAGGTACTGCCCCATGTGGAGGAGTTTAAGTATCTCGGGGTCTTGTTCACGATTGAGGGAAAACTGGAGCGTGGGATCGATAGGCGGATTGGTGCTGCATCTGCAGTGATTTAAAATCCATCCATCCGTTTTCATCTGCTGATGTATATTTACGTCTTGTAGGTTTATTAATGGGCTGTGCAGTGGCGCAGTGGTTAGATGGGAAAGGTGGAATTGGTAGACAGAGCAGATAAGGAGAGGGTGGTGATGAAGGTCACACCAAAGCCTGAACAGGTGAGTTTTCAGCTGATTTTTAAAGAAGACCACTGAGTCCACGGATCTCAGGCTCAGGGGGAGAGAGGTCTAGAGTCTGGGGACCACAGCAGCAGATGTACCAGAATTATGTTAATCACATATTTTAGCTATCCTTGTTTTTAATTCTTATTTTGTATGTATTTTTTTTTACCTTGTTTTAAATTGTAATGTCTGTGCTTTATGTACATGGGACTACGGATGGAAACTAGTTTTTCTAATTCTGGTATACGTCTTGAAGGGTTTATTAATGGGCTGTGCAGTGGCGCAGTGGTTAGAGCTGTTGCCTTGCAGCGAGAAGGTCCTTTCTGCATGGAGCTTGCATGTTCTCCCTGTGCATGTGTGGGTTCTCTCTGGGTGCTCGGGTTTCCTCCCACAGTCCAAAAACATGACTGTTAGGTTGATTGGTCTGTCTAAATTGTCTTTAGGTGTCTGTGTGCATGATTGTTTGTCCTGTGTGTCTCTGTGTTGCCCTGTGATGGACTGGCTCTCTGTCCAGGGTGTACCCCGCCTGATTGCCCGTTGACCGCTGGAGATAGGCAACCCCCCCCCGCGACCCCGCGTGGACAAAGCGGGTTCAGACAATGGATGACGTTCATTAATATGCATTGTCCCATTCAATAAATAAATTCAAATTCAAATGATCTGTCACCTTTAGCCTGGTGCTGCACAACCAGTAGGCTTTGGTCACTGGACCTCAGGGACCCTCTGGGGGTGTAGTAAGTAAGTAAGTAAGTAAAAGTTTATTTATATAGCGCCTTTCACAGATATAAACACAAAGCGCTGTGGGTGTAGGGACTGAGAAGATCACCAATGTATGGTGGTGCTTGTCCATGTAAGGTTCTATAGACCAGGGGTCTCATTTATCAAACACTGGTAGAATCCTTACTAAAACCGTACTTATGTTCAGCAAAAATAAAGTACTTATGCCAAGTAGGTTTGTGATCTATCAAACATGGAGTACACACAGCTGCACGCAATCTCCGCTTCATAAATCGAAGACTAACGAGAATGTTTCTCAGCTGCTCTTTAGTCACATCCCGCCCTCACCACGCCCACTTACTGCCATAAATAGTCAATGCAAAGTGCCTTGTGGATCTCATGCATATACATAAGCCGGCTGTTGCAGCGCTCCACCAATGACGATGGTGACCGTAGATCAAGGCAGATCAAGGAAGCGATATTTCACAGAAACAGAAATTCAGGTACTTGTGGGTGAGGTGGAGAAAAGAAAGGAAGTGCTTTTGCAAAACAAATAAGAGAAATCCACGGAGTGGCACAGCGTTGCTGAAGCCGTCAATGCTGAGTTCTTCAGAGAGATCTGTGGCGGACATAAAAAAAAAGGTCCAATTGGGATTCGATCCCCAGACTCCAGGGTGAGAGTCATGTGCGCTAACCAGTCAGCCTAATGTGCAGTTGCAACAACCTGGAGCTCAATGCTCAGAAGACAGTGGAGATGATTGTGGACTTCAGGAAAGTCACAGCCCCATCTCTCCCCCTCGTCCTGACGGACACCCCCGTCACCACTGTGGACTCCTTCCGCTTCCTCTGACCCACCATCACACATGACCTTAGGTGGGAGCCATCTATCAGCTCCCTGCTCAAAAAGGCCCAGCAGAGGATGTACTTTCTGCGGCAGTTGAAAAAGGCCAAGCTGCCGGCCCAGATGATGGTGCAGTTTTACACGGCCATCATTGAGTCCATCCTCACCTCCTCCATCACTGTGTGGTACGCTGGAGCCACGGTGAGGGACAAACACAGACTGCAGTGCATTGTGCGCTCTGCTGAGAAGGTGATTGGCTGCAGCCTTCCATCTCTCCAGGACCTGTACGTCTCCAGAACTCGGGGGCGTGCAGGCCGGATAGCAGCTGACCCTTCTCACCCGGGTCACAGACTTTTCGAGCCGCTTCCCTCAGGCAGGAGGTTACGGTCCATCCAGACCAGAACCTCCCGCCATAAGAACAGCTTCTTTCCATCTGCCGTTAGACTTGTGAACAGCTTATAAACACACAACCATGCTCGTCTTCTGTACTTGACATAACGTCACGTTATCGGCCATATTACCATTACCTGCCTTTTTTTGATAGCTGAATGTTTTATGCTAGTTTTATTATATTTTATTCTACTTATTCTATTTTTGAAATTTATTATTCATGTTATATGTAGCACATTAGTACCGAAGCAAGTTCCTAGTTTGTGAACTGCTTGTTCACTGACAATGGCAATAAACCTTTTCTGATTCTGATTCTGATTCTAATGGAGAACTCACTTAGCCAAGTAACCAGGGTGCATGATCAATCGTGTCACAGTGACAGGACACACACACTGTCACAGGCGCATAACATTCTGTCTCAATCTGTCGCCCTGCTGATATTCTGCATTCCGTATTCTGGCTGTGTGTGTGTGTGTGTGTGTACACGTGTGGGGGGTCTTGTTCTGTGTGAAAACGAAGCGGTACAAGTGATAATGCTGCAGGATTTCATAATTGTATCTTCTCAGCAGCAGCACTGCAGGAGCTCTCCATGTCCAACATGTGCGTAAGCCAGGTCCTTAGCCAACTTAAAGTTGTGCATATTTTTCCACTAAGTTTTCTTTCATAAATCCCAAAGTTTGCGTGGAAAGCTGCTTACGCAGTTTTCCGACCCCGTTTTGTGCTTAAGCAAGCTTGATAAACGAGGCCCCAATTAGTATTTGTTGATTTAACAATTTAATCTCAGTATATTCACACCTTGTTTTAATTGTTGAATTAGTATTTTAACATTCACTCCACACACACGTGTAAGAACATTTTCACTTCACACTAAGAGTTAACCTCTCTGAGTATGAGTGAAGGCGTGATTTCTGAGGACTTTGTTAACGCCCTTTTAAACGTGTCAAGTTCTTATTTGTCTAGAATTTATAAACAACATTTGATAAATACAGGAATCACTTCCTGATTCATTAGTTCTTCAGCTGCCATCTGGTTTGGCCAGTCGGGTGAGCCAGCATTTTGAGACCATCCTCTCTTTTGACCCCAAGGTCAAAGCCTCTCTGCAACACTGGCGAGTGATTTAAGACACGACGACTCTTTAAAGAGCCACCAGCACCTCAGACGGACATCTAACCTGCAGACCCTGTTGCAGCTCACGGCTGGACTAGAAATCTGAATTCAAAAGGGAAATGCGTCTCTTTGGGTTCCTGTGGTCTCGACGTCCGGTGAAACTCACCACTCGGGCCGCTTTCGTCCGGACCGCCGGTGGGCAACCGTCACACAAAGGGTGTGTCGACTCTGCGCGACTGCGTCGGACGGTTTTGTAAACAACGCTCTAGCTTATCAAACCATAGAGCCAAACAGATTTTCCCACCCAGACTTCACAATCTCTCTCTCTCAGATACAAGGTTCTGCTAAAACAGCATGCTCACATTCCACCATTTCATTCATCCTCGGTTACCTGCACAACCATCATTTCATTCATACTTTGTCATGAACAATCATTTAGTTTAGGAAATAGAATTAAAATCGATTTTATAAACTCTATTCTTGACTCTGTCTGGATCAGGCCCGCACAATGTGGCTCAAAAATTGAAGCAATCCCAGAAGTACCAAAAATTGCAGTTCCACCCTCATCCACTAGGGGCTGGTGTCAGAAGCGAGCAAATCCTCATTGACTCCCATGTTAAAAATACCAATTTCACAGCAGAAATAAACATGTTTACAGCCTGGTACCAAAACATGTTTTAGGTTTAAATGATCTAGTTTACACTCATGACAACTCTGAGGGAGGTGAATTTTTTTTCTCACTCTTCTGTTTAAGTGTATTAAAAGCCTAAAATTCTGTATAATTAATGAGCGTCAGACCCACGTGACCACAGAGCTAGCTCCGTGGAAAGGCCTCAGTAGAGCCTCGGTCTGGCTTGGAAACTGCTCCGGGAGTTTGAGTCTCTGTGTTTGTTTATTCTTGTTTGGATATTATTTGTGCAATTGTTGGACAAAATGACTTGCTGTGGCATTAATTGCACTAATAGAGCGTCCAAGGAGTCTCCACTTCATTTTTTTCGGTAAGTAAAATTATATTTATGTATTTTAGGTCACTGCCGAGCTGAGCTTAGATTTTAACATGTACTGTTTAACCATGAAATTTAAATGTAATAGGGTAAAACCCAGTGCATTTAACATAATGCTGCACTTTAGAAAATGGGTTGAAATATAACATGTTGGTGGAGCTGGGTTCCCACTATCGGCTTGTGGAGCTCTCGGGAGACCGATGTTTTCCACCCGGTTCTCCCCTCCCCCCAGCTCGGCGCATCTCTGTCTGATCACGGCGTCTGTCTGCTGAGCGGGCTGCCGGCTTGTGGAGCTCTGGGATGGAAACCTTTCCACCCGGTTCTCCCCAGCGGTCAGCCCGGCGTATCTCTGACTCAGAAGCTCTGGTGTTGTGCACAGTTAACTCCGGTTGTAGCTAGGTTGCTACCTCCGTTAGTTTAGCTCCCACCTCCGCATTAGCTTTGGGTTAGCTTCAGGTTAGCTTGTAGCTAGTTCGACCGGGTGTCGTCAGTTGATCCCAGCCTTACAGCCCCACCCTCAGCTCCACCTCTCTTCCCTTTTGTGGAATTGTCTGGGCTTGATGGAACCTGTGACACGGTCAAAATGGCGGTGGTGGCCACCTCCCATTTCTCCTCAAAAATGTGTTATTGGAGTCTATGTAAACCCATTGTCCAATATTTATATGTCGATGGTCTGGATTAATGGGAAGGGTGTGTTCCCTGAAAAGTCAAAGAAACTAAAGTCTTCTGATTAAACATTCAAAAACCAATCAGATTGATATTTATATGTAATATCACATCTTATTGATCATTTAATAAATAAGTAGCCAATCCTTAACTCTACACATGACTGTATTTTCCTTCTAATCTAATTCTGACCACATGGGTAAGATTGTTCCTACTCATGAAATATGCACAGGTCTGTGCGTAAGTATGGCTGATGGATAAGGGCCCTAGTGATTGCACTTTCCAGTCTGTTGCACCTCCTTGCCTATGGAAGGAGCTGTCTTTACCTTTACGTTGCATCCACGGTCTGGACACCTTTAAAAAGCAGCTAAAGACCATTTGATTTAAAACTGTTTTTACTTAAATCTTTTCTGTTTTTTTATTTGTTTCATGACTTTTTCCATCTTCAATCTTTCATTTGTTTTATGATATTTTTAATGATGTTTTTTTTAATCATTTTTTAATTTTTGTGAAGCAGTCTGATTTTATTGTTTGTGATTAGTGCTATGTAGATACATTTTCTTAGACCAGTAAACCCATCCATCCATCATGAAGTTAGTTTAACATGGTAGATTACTTTTGCTTGGCAAAATCCATCCATCCATCCATTTCATCCACTTATCCGGAGTCGGGTCGCGGGGGCAGTAGCCTAAGGCGAGAGGCCCAGACTTCCCTCTCCCCAGCCACTTGGGTCAGCTCCTCCTCTCTAAGGGAGAGCCCAGCCACTCTTCGGAGAAAACTCATTTCAGCCGCGTGTATCTGTTATCTCGTTCTTTCGGTCACTACCCAAAGCTCATGACCATAGGTGAGGGTAGGAACGTAGATCGACCGGTAACTCGAGAGTTTCGCCTTCTGACTCAGCTCTCTCTTCACCACGACAGACCGGTACAACATCCGCATCACTGCAGATGCAGCACCAATCTGCCTATCGATCTCGCGCTCCAGCTTTCCCTCACTCGTGAACAAGACCCCGAGATACTTAAACTCCTCCATTTGGGGCAGGACCTCATCCCTGACCCAGAGAAGGCATTCTACCCTTTTCTGAATCAAGACCATGGTCTCAGATTTAGAGGAGCTGATTCTCATCCCAGCTGCTTCACACTCGGCTGCGAACCGCTCCAGCGAAAGCTGAAGATCACGTTCTGATGAAGCCAACAGGACCACATCATCTGCACAAAGCAGACACCTGATCCTCAGGCTATCAAAACGGATGCCCTCCACACCTTGGCTGCACCTAGAAATCCTGTCCATAAAGGTTATCAACAGAATCTGTGACAAAGGGCAGACTTGGCGGAGTCCAACTCTCACTGGGAATGAGCAGGGGCATCGTTAGGCCCGGGTACTTGGGCTCAAGCCCCGAATGTTTTATGAAAAGCCCCAGATCTAAAACGCGGAAGTAACATGCAGTACCAAAGTCCAACAGAGACAGAGCAGCTGGCAGTAGTTTGTATACAGCCTGCCTGAGCCTCCACCACTGAAGAAGAAGCCCTTCAGCAGCCGGCTTCTTTTACACTCTGTCTGAAACGCATGAGTGAAGATGGACATAAGGACGTTTTTTAGACCAAAAGTACGGCGACAGAACCCCAGCTTTGATGAGACTGGTGTTGACTCAGGTTTGTGAGTCTTATTTGAAAATATTTGTTGTGCTGCTGGTTTGCCTAAAGTTAGCTTATCAGGTAAAGTTGTTGGAGAAAGAACGGGAATATTTACTATCATCTCACACTAAACACTAACAGGAACAATACTCTGCCCTGAATATGCTTAATATGTAGCTTCAGATTAAAAATTATGTGGTACAAGACAAGTGTGTGTGTGTGTGTGTGTGTGTGTGTGTGTGCGTGCGTGCGTGCGTGCGTGCGTGTGTCTTCTTCAGTCCTAAATCCGCCCCGGGGAATGAGCCCGACTTACTGTCCGCAATGCGGACCAAGCTCTGACACCAGTCATACAGGGACCTAACAGCCCATATCAGAGGGCCTGCTACCCCGTACTCCCGGAGTACCCCCCACAGGGCCCCCCGAGGGACGCGGTCAAACGCCTTCTCCAAATCCACAAAACACATGTAGACTGGTTGGGCAAATTCCCACACACCCTCCAGGACCTCCTAAGGGTGTAGAGCTGGTCCAGTGTTCCACGGCCAGGACGAAAACCACATTGCTCCTCCTGAATCTGAGGTTCAACAGTCCTACAGACCATCCTCTCCAGAACCCCTGAATAGACCTTACCAGGAAGGCTCAGGAGTGTGATCCCCCTGTAGTTGGAACACACCCTGCAGTCCCTCTTTTTAAATAAGGGGACCACCACCCCGGTCTGCCAGTCCAGTGGGACTGCCCCCGATGTCCACGCGATATTGCAGAGCCGCGTCAGCCAACACAGTCCCACAACATCCAGAGCCTTAAGGAACTCTGGGCGGATCTCATCCACCCCCGGAGCCTTGCCACAGAGGAGCTTTTTAACCACCTCAGTGACCTCAGCACCAGAGATTTGAGAGGCCAACCCAAAGTACCCCAGACTCTGCTTCCTCACTGGAAGACACGTCGGTGGGATTGAGGAGGTCTTCGAAATATTCTGCCCACCGATCCACAACGTCCTGAGTAGAGGTCAGCAGCACACCGTCCCCGCTATAGAAAGTGTTGGTAGTGCACTGCTTCCCCCCCTGAGGCGCCGGATGGTGGACCAGAATCTCCTCGAAGCCGTACAGAAGTCTTGCTCCACGGTCTCACCGAACTCCTCCCATGCCCGGGTTTTTGCCTTGGCGACCACCGGAGCCGCGTTCCGCTTGGACTGCTGGTACCCGTCAAAAACCAGCAGAGCTTACTGACCTGCACCTGGTGGTCCCACAAGCACAGCAATCGCCTCCATGAGTAGAACCAGGCCAATGGCACTGGAGAATTTCTCTGTTCCAACTATTGCCATCAGAACCTCAAACTGCAGCGCACCCACCATGCCATAGGAGATGCCAAAGAAGATGCAGAAGGCCACCAGTGATCCATAGTCCTTAGACTGGGAAGAAATAAAGACATTGTTCAGGTAGAAGTCTCATTATTTACACTGATGGTTTCCATCAAGCATTCACTCACCTGTGAGCCAATTAGATCTGCGATTCCATTGAAAATCATAGCAAAGCTGAAAAAGTAGACACAGCGTGGCCGAACCCACTTCAGCCCTGCAATCACGCCACATGTAGGTCGGGCAAAAATGTCAATGAAACCCAGGATGGTGAGCAGCAGGGCAGACTTGGTGTCTTCATTTCCAAGTTTCTTAGCATAGCTCACAACAAACACTGGAGGCACAAACAGCCCCAGCACCATAATGGAGGCTGCCACGGTGTAAATGGCAAAGCCACGGTCCTTAAACACAGAAAAGTCTAATAGTTTGTGTTTAGCCCTCTTCTTCGCTACCTCTGGCTCCGTCTCATAATCTTCATCCAGCTCCTTGGTCTTCAGAGGTTTGGGAGCAACTAGAGGCTTCATGAGGGCTCCACACACACAGCAGTTCAGTAGAAGGCCACCAAGAATGAGGAAGCCCCCCCTCCATCCATACTGGTACTGAAGCACCTGTCCCAGAGGTGAGAGGCAGCACAAGGCCACGGGGCTACCAGCAGCTGAAAGGCTATTGGCCAGTGGACGCTTCTCACTGAAGTAACGGTTCAGCATTATTAGAGATGGCTGAAAGTTTAGGGCTAATCCCAGACCTGAGGAACGCCAAATAAATCCATTAGATCAACGTTTTAATCATTAAACGGGCTAACCAAAAGAGTAAAGAGTCAAACCTGTGATGACTCCAGTCGAGAGATAGATGTGGATGATACTGGTAGAGAAGGAGGCCAAGATCATCCCAAGGGAGGCAAAGAGGCCTCCCACCATCATCACTGGGCGACAGCCGAAGCGGTTAACCAGCACACTGCAGAGAGGACCTGCACAGGGTGTGTGTACGTGTGTGTGTTTGGGGAGGTCATCACCATCAACATCTAAACTCTAACACTGGAAGACCTCCACGTTTTTACTGGAGTTTGGGAAGTCACTCTGTGTTTGATCTAACAACTAAACTCCACTTATTTTGGTTCAAAGTTGTAGTTTTCTTCACTCAGAACAAAAGTCACAGCTAATTCCAATGATTTTTACACATTTTTGATTAAAAAGAGAAAACCAGATGAATGACCTGCTCACTTTGTTAGGCTTCAGGGTTTGGATGGATCCGTTTTTACCTTCAGTAGCTTGTTCAGAGCAGATAGGGAACGTGATCAGCACCCAGGTCTAACCTCTGACCTTCTTAGTCTTAGCCACAGTTCTTAAGTCAATAAAGGAAAGAGAACAGAGATCTCGTGATGCAGAAATACTTAATGAGTTATGACACAATGGTCCTTCAGGAGCTTTGTCCCACTCCTAGATTGATGTTGCCAAGGCAACAACCTAAACACTGATCCTATCTGACCAAATGAAAAAGTTCCATTCACATGGAGGATTGAGTATTGAGGGAGAGATTTGTTAAGGCTCATGTTTAAGGTGTTACGTTTAAAATGTTGTCTTCAGAAGGTACAACCTCTAAAGGTCTGAGAGGAGTTTAGGATAATCCTCCTCAGCTGGTACCACTTGTATGTTTGTGCTAAACGATGAGCCTTAATGTCTGATGGCCACAACCATCTCTTTGTGAGGAAAAGCAACGACACATCGTAGACAGGAGAGACGAATATGTGTTTTCCAACATTCCCTACTGCTGTACATCTGGTTGAGTCTGGATCTACCCCACCAATGGGGCAAATTTGACCCAGATATTCAGAACAGCAGGTTTTTATTCACCACAACCAGTAAACCCATTGGAACAACAGTTGTCTTTGATGTTGTTTATTCCATGACAACACCACCCGTCAGCTTCAGTGTAGAAGTTCACCGGATCTAGATCTGCACCAACAGGGTTGGTCCTTTTTATCGTGGAAACTCAAGATCAGGCTTGGTGTTGGAAGACCAGTCCTGCTTTATAGCGGCAACCACTTAAACCCTTTGTGTAGCCTGACACTGCACCTACACTTCACTCCACAGCCCGTCTCAGAAAGGTCCCAAGTTGGGACGCATCTGAAGTTCAGTTTGAAAAATTGTTTCATCCAAACTCCTAACAACAGATTCTGACCCTGAATTTTCCTGTAGACTGACCCTCGTCACTGTTGAGTCCAAAGCAATTCCCCTCCCTGGAACTGACCTCCACAGAATCCCACGGTATGGGGACTACCACAAGATACCCAAAAACATTAACATTTAAAGGCCAAGTTCACTGGAAAATGTTCCATTTGTTATTTTTGAAATCTGATTGGTCGCTCTGAGTATAGAGAAGCAATATAACAGCTCAAATGCTCATGTAGCTACAGCAGTCCTTTATCTGTCAGACTTGTGTGAGTAATGTAAACAGAATTCACCTCACCTGTTCCATAAAGCATCGCCAGCAGAATGGAAGAAATCCAGGCTGTGTCGCTGTATCCAACACCAAATTCCCTGATGAGCTCTTTGAAAAAGACGCTAACTGCTTTCGGGAAAGCGTAGGAGAAACCGGTGATAACAAAACATCCAGCCAGTACAGCCCAGCCCCAACCTCCATCTGGAGCCTTCACACCTGTTGAACCCTCGTCCACCGCAACACCTCCCATGATGCTTTATGGCCGATTCTCAAGGAAGGTGGTGAGATCAGCTGGAATAAAAGATCATGCAGCAAAAGTTTGGACAGGGTTTTCTAACCAGGGTATCTGCAGGTTTAAGGGAGCCACATTTAAGACTTTTTAAGACCTTTTTTAAGTCCATTTGACCAAATTTAAGCTATTTTTTAAAATTAAATTCAAGCTATAATTTCCAGCTATTGCCTGGATCTGGTACTAACCACGTCGTGAACGTGGGATTAGCCATCCAGTTACCAACGTTACTAACGTTACACTTCCCCATGGCGCAAACTCCCACTAGCATGCTCATCTAAAAATAGCCCACTTTCACAACCGACCGAATGTGTACGGTTCCGCTTACGCCAATATCATACACAAAACATGCTGAACACCAACTAGAAATTCACAAAAATTTTATAGAAATAAAAGAATCTTGTTTATTGGGTCTTTGGTAATTTAAGACCTTTGGAAACTATTTAAGGTTTATTTGTCATTTTTAAGGATTTTTAAGGTCTTAAATTTGGAAAAGCAAATTTAAGACTTTTTTAAGGACCTGCATATACTCTGTCTAACAAAAACACAAATACAGATTCCCAATCTGACTTCCAAGCTGCGCATGTACGGAGGCAGCAGAGACCCACATGCAGCATGAAAACGTGCAAAAGGTGATTTTTGCATGTGTCCATTCACAAAATCACATTATATAAGGAAACAACACAGAACACAAACAGTGGGACAAAAACTGTCCCAAGGCTCTGTCCTTGGCCCCCTTCTGTTTCCACCATACCTCCTGCCCCTGGGGGGGGGGGTCCTCCTTCAGCTCCATGGTGTTCAGTTCCATTTTTATGCAGATGACTGCCAGATCTGTTTGCCTTTTTCTCGGGGAGCAGAAGACTCTGTCTGCGTTATTGGGAAGTTAAATCATGGATGGGCTGCTAACTTCCTCTTCCTAAAGGAGTCTAAAACGGAGGTTGTAATACTGTTAGAGACGGCTGTCCAAGATAAAGCCTCTCCTGTCCAGAGTACATCTGGAAACAGTAGCATGTGCTTTTATCGTGTCCCGCATCGACTACTGTAATGCACTGTGTGCTGGACTGAGTCAGGCTACGACTGCACGACTCCAGCTAGTCCAAAACTCTGCTGTGAGGTTTGTGACTGGGACCAGAAGGAGAGACCATATCACGCCAGTGCTGGCTTCTCTGCACTGGCTTCCGGTGTTTCATCAGACAAGATTTAAGATCCTCCTCCATGTGTTCAGGGTGCTGCAGGGCAGGGCTCCCCCAAATCTTGCTGAACTGCTGCAGCGGCGTGTCCCCACTCGGGCCCTTCGTTCTGCTGAGCAGGAGTTGCTGGAAGTCCCCCGCTCTAAACTCCGATCAAGGGGGACCGGGCCTTCTACACTCTGGAAGGAGCTCCCTCTGGCAGTGCAGCAAGCTCCTTCTCTAGAGGAGTTAACTCGCTTTTATTTACTAGCTTTCCCCCAACATCGTTAACTCTGGCTTTAGTACTTTTACCTTTTGTACTTTATAGTTTTTAATTACTTTTATATTTATTTATTTTTCGTTAACTTCACTCTTTTATCTACTATGTTTTTTTATCCTCGTTTTTATGTGCTGTTCAGCACCTTGGGCCTCTGATAAGGTGGAGATAGGTGCTATAAAAATAAATCTGATTGATTGACTGATTGAATCGTTTCTGACTGCTCCTGAGGATTATACTAACCATCACACAGGACTGGTACCCGCAGCGTAAGGTGATGGATGGTTTTCAGGAGCAGTGACCGCAGCACACAGAGAAGACTCCACCGGCAACGCAGCACATCATCATCATAACTCCGTTGTGCTGAAATGAGTTTCGGTGATACTGATTTAGGGATCTGACACCAGACCAGTGCCTAGTTTTTTTTTTCCAGGGCTGACGCTAAAAGGTTGCTGATTGGTTACCACCTCCTGTCTATGAAGACACTGATGCACTGTGTTTTTCATCTGTGCAGCATGATAATGAGAGGCCTGGGTTGCCGTGTTCACCCGGTTACTACCACAGCAAGAATGAACGAACTGCTTAATAAATGGTAGTGTTTCCATCCTTACGAGACAACTACACAGTGTTTATTTCACGGCCCCTGGATGAATGAAGCACTTTAACCTCTGACCTGTTCACTACTCATCAGGTGTCTCTGCTGAAGGAACAGAGGTCTAGAGGATTCCACTTTAGTGGAATGTCCCACAAAAACCTTTAAATTAGAAACAAACGACACCCTCGGCCATTAGCTGATGTTCACACCGCCTCGGCTACCAGAGCAAGTGTGATTTACTGACCCCCCATCCCCCCATGTTCTTTTTTCAGACTCCTACAAAACAACGCAGTAAAACGGTTCGCTGATGCGGACATCATGGGTGTATAGGGCACTCTACCTCTGCTACAAACAGGAGGAATGATGGTGGGGATGTCAGAGGGGCGGAGCTTAACAGAAATCAAGGGTTTCTGCCAAACACAATAATTTCCAGCCTGTTGATGGGACTTGATGAAAAAGGTCAGTCTTCGTTTCCACGTGCTACATCGTCAGACCCGTAGCTGTCTAAATAATTTTACTCCTGTTTGCCTTCAGGCTTTACTCTCAGGGCTCAGGTCAGCATGAACACCTGTCCAGGTGGACCAGCAGTGTTTTGGGATTGTTCCCGAGCTCCTGGTATGAGTTTTGATTTTAAACTCAAACCAAAGTCACAAAGAAATGAAACACTTCCTACTTTATGGCCATATGGGTAATGATGATGAAGTGTTGTATTTTAGTGGGATATCTCACATTGATCTAATCCTGTACGGGGTGTACCTGCAGTGGGTTGCTGCTGGTCATATTATGGCTAAATGATGGAACATGTAAACACTCCTCACACCAGAGGTTGATCATCACGGAGGAAAGGTTACATCTCCGCATGAGACGTTTGTTGTTCTTGTTGCTTAGAATTAAAAATGTTCCCAACTTTCGTGTTTTCTCAGGTTTTAATCAGGTGAACGAGCCAGAGGTCGTGTTTAGCAGGCTCGTAGCATCCCACCCTGCACAGTCAGGGCTTCACCTGCAGAGGGACCAGTGCCCGACCCATCCTAATGACTGGCAGCAGGACTACACCGCTGCTGATCGTTACGCATCCCGCGCCATCTCAACGGTGGCTCCCGGGATCAGGACCGGGATGCTGCCGTCATCGCTGCGGAGCGTTTACCGGTCTTCTCCCATCAGAACCATGAGGATACACCCACGGGTCGTGGTGATCCGGGCATGTACAGCAAACTGTTGAGCGTCTTACCTGAGAGCCGTTCCTCCCGCAGCTGAGCACCGCTTCAAGCCGCACGTCCGTCTGCGGAGCAGAGGGGCTACGCTCCCGGGTCCTAGTGCCGCACCGCCTCCCCTCCTCTCCTCCAGTGGCCGTCCATCAGCTGGTGCTATAATTAGACTTTAGATGACTGAGATCGGGTAACACCCGGGCGGTGTGGGGGTTAACTGCCATGGCAACAGCAGCATCCAGAGTCACGTGTCCCGGAAGGGCCGGAAACAAGAATGATTTATCCATCTGCTGATATCCCTCAGATTTAATCACCTAGGTGATAACGTGTAGATTATAGAGGACATGACCTAAGTGTTCATTCTGACCCTGTTCCTACCCAGGTGTTTACCCACACCGCTGCTTCAGGATCCTAAACAAGCAGCTGGATTTTATTATGATGCGTTTGTTCTGAAAGTCCTCAGCATGACCTCTACTGTAACCTTAGTTCACCACAGCGCCACTAGATGGTGAGATGCGTTATTACACTCCATGACAAACTTTTACTCAGAAACTGGAAACATCACCCCATGCAGACTTCTCCATATGTTCAAGAGGGAAGCCCTCAGAAGTCCATCTGTGATTAGGACTCCACCAGACATGACCTGTGTTGTTGGCACAGTCCCATAAGCTCAAGTCTGTCACTAGTGACTTCTGCAAAAAGTACTTCTACTCAACATTACAGGTGCCTTCCATTAGTCCATGTACTGATGGGAGTAATGGAATTACATTCAATCATTGAACAGCAGGGTACTAAACTAGCCAGTCTCTCCTTATCGAACAGATAATCCTCTTCAGCAGCGAACATGTCTAAATAATGTGCTGATGCACTTCTCAGTCCGAGTCAAATGATTAACAACATACATGTACACACAACCCCATTAAAATGCACACATACAAGTATTTATTAATTTATTTACACAATTTTAAAACACAGATACAGCGGCATTACAACTGAAAGAAAAACAAGGGACGGGAGTGAAAGAAACATTTCACAAGAATCCACAGAACGAGATGAGCTGTGGTGAATAAACCATGTCCAGCACGCAGCTACAGGTATTGGGGACATGTGGGACAACAAAAAGGACAGGACAGAACACCTTTCCCATGGAAAGTCAGAGCCACCAGTGAGACGTACTACTTTAATAGTCGCGTCGTTTCTCAAGCCAACAGGCGAAATAGATCCAGACAAAATAAAATAATAAAAAATTCTTAGGAGGCCTAACTGAGTAATCATCGCCAGTCCCTCTGTGCAAGTCCTGGTCCGAGAGCCTTCAGCAGCTCCCCTGGACCCAGTAAACAGAGCAGACATCCTATTCACAACAGAACAATCATGTACAAATTACAACTACAACCCACTCCCCACTCAACTACAGAAAGTGACCTAAACCCTGCGAGGCTCCAGCACATTGCTGTCGGGGCTGCCTCAGATGAAGTTCCGGAGACTTCACCACCACCACCGTCAAGCTACAAGTTACAACCGGTCCATTTCCTACCAAAAGCTTCAGGCTTAATCTTTGTTTCACCATTCTCGTGCTCAGCTCAGGGTCGTTTGAAACCACGAAACAGAAGGCTGTGCAGTAGATGTACAGCAGAACGAGCATCCACTCACATCCTTCAGCAAGAGCACGGTTTAGCGCCATCATCCCAGGAGGGACTCATTACACACATCTACAACTATGCAACGTAGTCAATTAAAAAAAACTAGCTCCTCAGGTTTGCTAGTAATAACCTTAAAACTAAACTAGTCCTATTGTGTACAAAAACGGTTCTTTATTCCGCCACCAGAAGCATTAAAAGAGAACGTCCCATCCACGTATTTAATCACCAGGCAGGACTGGGGCTCATGTGGCGTCAACTAAAGCACCTAATCTAAAAACAGCCTCAGTGTTCAGCTGGATACCGTCAGAGTAGGCTGTAGGTAGAAAACGGACACGTTGTACTTGAAATAAAAACGGTTTAGACTCAACGTGGAGGCAGATGGACAAGTGTGCAACGAGAGTGAAGATGCAGGGAGTCGAAAACTTACAAAATCCGTGTGAGAGCGTATAAATGAGCTTGTTCACCCTCCACCCTTTAGTGTGCAGACCCCTAAGACAGAACCACACCAATACTAAAGCAACAACACTACCCACTAGGCTAAAACTCCTCGTCTGTCGGCCGCAGACCGACCATGACGCTCGCTCGCGGTTTCATTCACAGCTTTTTCCACCGCAATCACAACGTGAAGACAAAAAACGGAGTGTTTATCTATATCCGTGTCCTGTTCCAGTACTCCTGAGGACACGGACACAAACCTAGCAGTCATTTGATCAGATATCCCGACACAGGGCTTCTGAGGTGAACGTTAAGAGCTTAGACACCGGGCTAAACACTGCCATGGCAGAGCTCGTGTCCACCTGACTGCTTTGTCGTCTCCACCTAGCACTTCCTTCTTCATCACAAGGCCCTTTTAATGTCATACAGCTGGTACAGCAAAGGTTTGGATGCTAAAACGATAAAAACAAGTAAAATCAAGAGTTGACAAGAGAAGATTCCAGAGATATATGAATTCATGGCTTCATCAAAAGCAAGGAGGATTCTCTAAACCTTCCACAATAAGGAAGGGTTGTTGTGGCTGCTCCTTAGCCAAGATGGTTGTTAAGGCAACCAAACTGGTCTCCACCTGCTCAGCAGTCCTCCTCTCACACTCGCAAACAAACACACACAATCCACTCTTGTGCATCTGTGTGGCTGTGCATCTCTTCTGTCAAAGTGAACAGATGCACAGCCAAAGTTGTGCACTAGCGGGTCATCCTCTAGTCACTGAAGAGTCCTGATGTAGATTTCTGTGAGAGCGTTTGTGCTGCAGGTGGTGCACGTTCAGGCCTTCACTGTTGATGGACCAGTTTCACCGAGGAGTTGCTGACTGGAGAGCACTGGATGTGATCCGGGACAGAGCCTGAGACACAAATAATAATGTTACTTCATATCAACACCCCAAGATCTTAAAATCAGCAACACACACACACACACACGCACGCACGCACACACACACGCAGAAAAGGGAAACACACTTGAGGACCTCTTCAAACTTTCCCACAACTTGTTTAGCTTCAAGGTGGGAACCTAGAAAAAGTCACTCAAACTACCGTATTTTTACGACCATAGGGCGCACCGTGTTATAGGGCGCAGCTTCAGCTACGGGTGTCTTTTTGGTATTTAACACATACTAAAGGCGCAACGAGTTATAGGGCGCGGGCACGGTAAAACGTACCGGTAAAACATCTGAGCGGGGTAGAGACACTTCTCCCAGCTGTCCTCTGCTCGTTAACCCATTGCTCGAGGCGGTCTTCCAGCTCAGGCCACCTGGCTTTGTGCCGGCGGAAACACAGCTGCGTCTTCTTTACTTGTCGGAGTTCGTTTTCCAACTTCCTCCACTTGTGAACCATGGACTCATTAATGCTGAATTCTCTCGCCGCTGCTCTATTCCCGTGTTTCTCCGCGTAGCGGATCGCGTGCAGTTTAAACTGTGCTTCATAGGCGTGTCTCTTAGCAGGTGCCACTCTCAGGGTTGTCAGAACAATGTTCAGCATACCGCGCATACCTGCCCTTTTGAACTATTCGGGGTCTGTCTTCGCTCACGTCCGCACGTTCACGCCACGCCACTTGTCTTCTACTACGTTCGCGTCTCACAACAACACAATAGGCGCACCGCACCATAGGGCGCGGCGTACATTTTGGAGAAAATTTAAGACTTTTAGGTGTGCCTTATAGTCGTGAAAATATGGTACGTATATTCAGGGTAACTGCAGGTTTATGGGAGCCAAATTTAAGACTTTTTAAGACCTTTTTTAAGGCCACTTTGACCAAATTTAAGCTATTTTTTTTATTTAATTTCTGCTATAATTTTCAGCTATTGCCTGGAACCGGTGCTAACCACATCGCGAACGTGGGATTAGCCATCCATTTACCATTAAACTTGCACTTCCCCATGGCGCAAGCTTCCACTAGCTTATGTGCTAGTGGGAGCTTGTGCTCATCTAAAAATAGCCCCCTTTCACGACCAACTGAATGTGAACGGTTCCGCTTACGCCAACATCATACACAAAAAATGCTGAACACCAACTAGAAATTCACAAACATGTCATAGAAATAAAATAATCTAGTTTATTGGGTCTTTGGTAATGTAAGACCTCTGGAAACCGTATTTAAGAATTATTTGTCATTTTGAAGGATTTTCAAGGACTTAAATTTGGAAAAGTAAATTTAAGACTTTTTAAGGACCCGCGGATACCCTGTATATTGTAGACAGACACAGGGCCACTTTGTTTTACCAATCCTTCTTTAGTAGAGCTGCTGAGTTTAAACAGGCACAATCTGCAGATATCCAGATAGGAAGTCTCAACATCCAAATCAAAATCAACTAATTAAAACTGATATATATATATATATATATATATATATATATATATATATATATATTAGATCCAAAGAAGTTAGCTATGGTTGTATAACGTCCAGCACTGGTCAGTTTTCCCCTACATGCCACCGGTCATCTGCAGACATAAATACCATTCTCTAAAGTGGATTTTACATCCTAGCTTCCTATTTATATTTTTGTTGATAAGAATAGCTGTACCTCTGGCCTTGGCATTAAATTTGGAGTGGAAGACCTGTCCCACCCAATTTCTTTTTCATTTTAAGTGATGCAAGTTTTCAAGGTGCGTATCTTGCAAAAATACTACGTTGGCTTTGAGGTTATCCAAGTGAGAAAATATCTTATTGCATTTAATTTGGTTGTTCAACCCTTTCACATTCCAGCTTATGAAGTTAGTATGGCAGCCATTACTCATACCACAGAAATTATCTGTTAATGCCACCATCCCTATATCTAAAGCTGTAAATTTTCCTTGCTAAGTCCAACTGCCCTAATTTTATGTGCACAGAGAAAAAAGGAGAGGAACATAAAATAAAATAAATAACAAAAAAATAAAAAGAAATAAAAATAAGTAAACAAACCCTTTAAATAATTTGCACAAACGATAACTTTTTCTTTAACACTTGGCTGGCAGAAGAAGTCCGTCCTGTCCAAACCTAACAGAGAAAAATTGGACAGGCCTCTCCATAACATTAAGTGGCATGAAACACGCATCTTATTTTAGCACAAACATTGAGTTGCTTTGAGGACGATTTAACCAAACGCTGCATATAGAATTAAGGCAGAAATGTAAATTAAATGTATATTAGCAAACCACACAAACTCGTACATTCCTGCATAGTATGAATTAGTCCCTCGGGTTACAATCACTTGTCCTTACCAAACCTGGAATCGATAAAGCCTTTCACGTCTTCGGGGGAGTTAAACACCTTTGTTTCTCCTCTAAAGGAGATACGCATCCTGGCTGGGTAGAGAAGACCGTACCGCACCCCCTCTTGCTTCCGAAGGATCTCCTTTACCTCGCTGAAGGCGGTGCGGCGTCTGGTCAGGTCTGCACTGAAATCAGGGAAAATGAGGAGCTGTCCATCACGGAAGTCGAGCCGGCTCTTCTCTCTAGCGAGACTTTGTATCAGTTCCTTCTCCCGATAGTAATGGAAGCAGACAATGAATGGACGCGGTCTCCCTCCCTGGGGTGGTTTGGGAGCCGGCGCCCGGTGGGCCCTGTCCAGCGTCGGAGGTTTTTCCAAGCCGCCGCCAAAGACCTCCTGTAGCAGAGCAGCCATGAATCTTGTCGGATTGCCCTGCTCCAGTCCCTCAGGTACGCCCAGGACACGTAGGTTATATCTTCTCGCGCTATTTTCCAGGTCATCCGTCTTACGCTGCAGTTTTTCGTACCCGTCTTTCAGCTCTTGGTAGTTGGCCTCCATGGCTACCAGGCGAGTATCTAGCTCAGTCAGGCCTTGATCGTGGTCGCGCAGTTTCCCGCCGTACTCCTCTAGGGTTGTATTGATAGGGGGAACAGCCCGGATGATTTCTTCCCGTAGACTATCATTTTCTTCTTTGATGACTTCTTTGACAATGTCACGAAAAGCTTGAAGAGTGTTGGTATCAATCGCAACCTTGCTAGCATTAGCTTCTGGAACTGGACTCTCCTCTCGTGTAGCCGTTTTGCTGGCTTGAGCTTTAGTGGATTTCGAAGGCATTTTACCGCACGAAAAAATTCTGAGCCACGGAGGGAACAGGTATCTTCTCTCCTAACAACCAGAGTGTATGGTTTTCAGCTTATTGTGCTATTTAATAAGTATTTCAAATAGAAATGTCGGGACCTTGTGGATTGCGCGTCTACCTCATCATGCGCCCCCTGCTGGCCTCAAAATATACGCAATTTACAAAGTAAAAGGCTCGTTATATATTTACATTGATGTTATCTAACCGGTCACGTGACGTAACGTGACCTCCGTGGAAGCCGCAGTCACGTGATTCAAGTCTGTTCCTTTTAACTGTTTTCTTTGACCAAGGAAGGACAGTGTCCTCGTAAGCGGCCAGGCGCCTTCACATTGAGAAACAACTGTCATTTGTTGTCCATGACTTCAAATGGTGTTTTTCTTTTTGGGACTTTGGTAGTTTGTCCTGAAGTTGAAGGGGCAGCCGGCTGTTTCTCCAAATGCGAGAGAATCACGTCCCGACAATATATTTATAGCTATACTGCCAGAACATTTTTAAGAGGCATGAAAAAAAAAGTTTTAAACTAATTAGTTTTCCAAATTTTCCACTGCAGCGTATAAGAACTATGGGTAAAAAGCAACTTTAGATGAAGTGTTGTAGCAGGTTACTGTTCACCAGTTTTTTTGTTTTTATTAATATGCTTTTAAAAAATTTTTTTAACCGATATCCGATATGGTCTTACTCTTAATTTCCGATACAGATTGATGAAAGGTCCCCCCTAATAAAAAAGCAAAAACATAAATCATTTAGGTTGCTAATAGAGATATGTATTGGTGAAAATTTGGCAATACGATACGTATCAAAATACGGGGGGACGATGCAATGCATCACGATATGTTGTAGTACATTCAGTCAGACGGGAGAGGCTCAGGGTAGAGCCGCTGCTCCTCCACATTGAGATGAGTCTGCTGAGTTGAGACGTCGCTGTTAGAAACTGAGTTTTCTGCACCATATCGCTGCTGGTCTATGGCAAGTCGTTGTAGTATGTAATTAACAAACGGTTCCATCTTTGAACATAACAATAATAAAAAAATAAAAACACGACAAGCCTCGGCAAACAACCGCAGCGTTAAGCTTAAGTTTGGGCATCCTCGTTAATCTTCATGATTTTCCTGTTGTAAAAAAATATTGTTAAATAGATCTCACACACACACACACACACACACACACACACACACACACGCACACACACACGCACACACGCGCACACACACACGCACACACACACGCACACACACGCTTTGAGTTCCAGTGATTATTCCTAAAGGTTTGGAATCAACAGAAAGACACCAGAACCCAAAAGGATGCACTAACTTTGTTTAAATAATTGTTGCACATTTTCTCCTATAAACTTGGTTCCACTTCTTAAACATCGCTGTGTTTGACTCCTATATGATATTTTTAACTGAAAAGTTTTGAAAGTCATGACGATTAACAAGGTTCCCCAAACGTTCGCGTCTCACTGTATAAAGGCTGAATGGAGGTAAACCTACTTAAGTCCTCGACAGAACTGTGTTTTAGTGGTGATTTGACAAACCTTGAACTCAAAACCGCAGCGAGAAGTTGAAGCAACCAGTCATCTTACTGTAAGCGCCACGCTGCCACAGCGTCAGTCATTTGTCTCCGCGACTGATTGGTCGAATGACGATGCACGACTGACGCTTCAACAAAGATAGTTTGTAAACAAGATCCTTTCTCTGATCGATTCTCATAAAGAGCGACTAAAGCCCAACAGAAGATCGCTCCCCCAAAAGTAAAAACTCTTTACATCTATACGATTCACATGAACGCCACGCTTTGGTTCAAAAGCAGACATTTTTGCTGAAAAGCAACAAGCTTGCAGATATGTGACTATTGCATTCTGAAGGAGAGTGTCATTAAAACCTTCATTGTCTAATTGTCACCTGTGAATTAGACATGCGGGACGTGTCCTGACGTGCTGTTAGATCTGAGGAGGAGATGTTGACGGGTGCTCCACGATGAAGACGCATGCACACCTTCCTCTCCTTCTCCAAACCTGGAAGAAAACAAGAGTAATTACTGTTACTGAGCTACTTTGAAAGTCAAATCACAGGGAAACTGTTC
The DNA here is from genome assembly GCF_043380555.1 of Nothobranchius furzeri. Taxonomy (NCBI): domain Eukaryota; kingdom Metazoa; phylum Chordata; class Actinopteri; order Cyprinodontiformes; family Nothobranchiidae; genus Nothobranchius; species Nothobranchius furzeri. The sequence continues at coordinate 11,477,465 of NC_091758.1, read as the reverse complement.
TCATAACTTTTCACAATGCAGTTAGAACCATGGACAGTTCTTGGTTTTAAGCTTCTTTTTCAGTTTCAGTATTCAGAGATGGGGAATTGTGGCATCAACAAGTCATCTCCAGGCCGTGTTTTTCTTCAGTTCAGCGACTAAACCAGATTATTTCTATCAGCACAGTGAATGAACCTGGCTCAGTTGCTGAGCAGAACAACATCACGGCGTGGAGTAGACTTGCCGAGTATTACAGGAAAACATGCAAACCCCTTTTCCTTATTATCTGATTGAAATCCAAAACTAAGCTCAGGGAAAATAGAGGACTGAACAGTGTCGGGCTGGATGATGAATCGATTTCATTAGTAATATCGTCATTGCTGCTCCACCTTCTGTACAAATCATGGACTGTGGAAATGTTTGTTTTATTAATAAATTGAAAATGCCAAATGGAAAGGGTTTTTTATTGGGACTTCTGTGCTCACCATGGGTTGTCCATAATGAACACCACGTGCTCCTGGCACCAGGATACCTTTGGCCGCAATTCGATGATCGATTTTGTAGTTTTCAAGCCATTATCGCCCAGCCCTGGTCTTAAGCTATCAAGTGAGCATTCTGACCTGTGTGTGGGGCCGGGTTGAGAGGGGATGGGGCCGCGGTGTCCGGAGCGGCCCTGGCTCTACCTGAAAGAGATGCCAAACCCCTGGCACCAGGATTTCTGCTGTGTCTGAGCCTCTCCTCACGCTCTCGGCGCTCCCTTTCTGCATCCTCTGCAGCCCTGTTGGCACCCTGAGAACCAATATTCAGCTTAATACTCAAGCAACAAGTGGGAATAGGCTGAAAAAAATCCAAATATTCTTCATCTAGGTCAACCCTTCAACATACAAATTTGAGCATGTTCCAGTCGAAGACATAGTCGTAGGAGAATCCCTGTCGATGGAAAAGGTTTCTGAAGAGTTGGCGGAGGTAAGAGTAATCAGGCTTATCGTCAAACCGCAAAGAGCGACAGAAGTTCAAGTAGGTTGCAAACTCAGCTGTGGGAAAATAAGAAATATAACAGCTTATTAGTAGAGTTGAGGTTAGAAAAACCTTTATGGTTCTGGTGAAGCACCTTGAGATTTTTACTTTGAGGAAATAAATATCATTTATTTTTCTTAACCTATGAACACAGGTTGTAGTATGGTAAACTTACATGGGTAGCCTTTGCAGAGAACCTCAATGGGTGTAGACATTTTCTTCTCACTGATGCGCTCATACTTCTGCCTTTTGGTTGCAGCTTTGAGGCCTTGCCATGGAAGAGAACCCAGGTTGAAGTACATGAGGACATATCCCAGTGACTCCAAGTCATCCCGTCTGGACTGTTCTGTGGGAACAACGAGAGGGCTCGGTGCTCTGTGAGAACGACTGCATTAATCCGTTGAGGTCCTAGTCTTACCGATTCCCAGGTGCGTGTTTATGGAGGCGTAGCGGGCGGTGCCTGTAAGATTCTTGTTCTCACGATAGGGGATGTGCTGATGCGTACGTGCATCTCGATATTTCTTTGCCAGGCCAAAGTCAATGATGTAGACCAAGTTACCCTTCTTTCCTAGCCCCATCAGGAAGTTATCAGGCTTCACATCTCTGTGGATGAAATTCTTGGAGTGGATGTACTCAATGCGGCTGATCTAAAACAACGATAAGTAGCAGACAATCGTCAACAACCAACCACAGTAAAGATGAATCGGCTGCTTTGGGAGGAGCTGATTTCATAACAGAGGTTTCAGATTATGTGTAAATAGTTTTTTATGGAGGTTGTTAGGAGGAACAACCACCAGCTTCTTCTCTTCCTCCAAGCTGAGATGGAAGTGTGAAAGGTGCAGTCGCGTGTGGGTAGTGTTGCCGCTGTATTTTATTTCGTTTAACGCAACCTTCCTTTAATCCTAACGAGAAAAACCACACTCAGTGGCTGAAGCAGAGCAACAAGCTGCCACTGCTGGTCCATCCCCGCAAGTGTCCGGGTGGCGTGCACAACTTTCATGTTCCTGCCACACTTTGCAGCTGTTTATCTGCATTTATTTGTTTTCGAATATTTGCAAATCATTATTGAATTGGCACGTGTCCCATCACAATGCATCAATTAAATGTTGAATCGGCTCACCATTAATTCACACAAACATTCACACACTGGTGGTGATGAGCTACTGACAGAAGCAAGGCGCCCTACTCAGGCACCACTGGTCCCACCGACCACCACTCACTGGCAAAGAGAGTGAAGTGCCTTGCTCAAAGACACAATGACTGACATGACTGCGAGAGCTTGGGTTTGAATCTGTAACCCACCAATTGCAGGGCAAACTCCTAACCTTGAGTCCCCCTTGCACTATTAAACATCATTAGAAAGCTATGATTCTTGTGATTACTCTTATACTGCATCTCTGTGTGGTTTGCTGGCTGCTCTGCTACAGATAAGAGTCCAGAGATGATCATCAAATCTGCACAAAAGACCACTGGATGTCCTTCCCACCTCACGCTACATCAGCAGGTTCGAAATAGGGCTGCAACGATTCGTCGGCGTTGTCGACAAATATCGACAATAGAAATAGTCGACAATGAATTTCATTGTCGACGTTGTCGCCAGCCGTGTTTTTTCCGACCGAGTGAGGCGTCTCACTTCATTAGAATCTCTGCCGAGAGTCGCACATGCGCAGTAGCTTCTCTGCTGAGCGCCAGCTAACAGAAATGGCGGCATCCAACACAGCAGCTACGCGTACCAAAACATCTAAAGTTTGGGAGCATTCCAGCCTGGATTCAGCGAATAAAAAATGACCTGCATTTTTTGCAAAGCAGTCCTTGCGTATCACGGCTGCACCTCGCTGATGCACGAACACTTAGAGAGAAAGCACGTCGGACAGTTGAATGAAACTGAGTCTGACTCACTTCGGTAAGATTTAAATAACTTGAAAGCCAATACGTTTTGTTTTGGATGTTCATTTTACATTTTTAAACGTATTTTCACTTAAAAAAAAAGAAATTTAATGTTATGCCCGACTTAAGTATTTTAATTTTATTTATGCATTTATGTCTGTACTGACTGAGCACTGTGCCTAATTGGTGTTAGACAGGGCATTTTTATTTACTGTTAGTATGAATTTTCCTATCAGCAGCAAAGTCCAATAAAATATGCATTTTCCATTGAAGTACCCATCTTTCTTGTTTATTATCATTTTTCACAGAATTAAAGCAATCTCATGCTAAATTTAAGAAAAATTTAATGATTATCCGATTAGTCGACTAATCGTTTCAATAGTCGGTGACTAGTCGACTATTAAAATAGTCGTTGGTAGCAGCCCGTAATCATCATCCATGATACGTGTATGTATACATTTCATACCTACCTTTTTATTTTATATTATTAGTACTGGGGTGGGCAATATAAACAATAGAAGGTAGAAACGATATAAAATTGGGTAATGATAAGTTTTTGGCTCTACAGCGATAACACATGATGTCACTAAGATGTGCACCCGCGCCGACATTGGAACAACAGAATGGCAGTGACTGCAAGCATGTAGCGGGAGGAGGAGCAGCATTCTACACTTTTTGGACGTCTTTATTCTGCTGCAACGTATTTTACATATGAAGATTTTTTAAAGCATTGCATTTTGACATATATAAACAAAGGAAAAAATATATCGCAATATATATCGTAATCGCACATACTTCAGATTATATCGCAAAATGGATTAGAGGCCATATCGCCCAGCCCTAATTAGTACCATTTTCTCTTTTTACGTCTTGTGTTTTCTTATCTGTATGCCAAATACACAATTTATGTCTCGTGCAGTGACAATAAAAGCTTTCTAACTGTGATATGTGGCAAAGATTAGATATAATGATAACTGTAGACGGTAAACACTTGGTCCAAGTCCAAAGTAATAAATAACTCACCAGGTCAAAGCCATTGTCATTGACAGAGTCCAACAAAAACAGTCTTGACATCCTCAAGGGTCTCGTTAAGAGTCCACAACAAGTCTTTTGTCAAAAATCCAACATATTTTAACTTTTAGCTTTACACGTCTGACTGACACCTTTCTGATTAAACAGGTAAAGCGTTACATCCTCTGTTATTGGCAGATGGGTCAGAAGCACCGCCCCCTATTGTCATGTGTGTAGCCTGAGCCAACTGCAGCACCGTATTTGTTGATTGATTCATTTAACAGTGAATGAAATTCATAACAGTGAAACATCATGTGGACCCCATGTGGCCTGCTTCCACGGGCTGCGTAAGAGCAATCACCATCGGTGGCTTCATCCATGCTAGTGTCAGAGTCAGACCCACAGAGTATTTAAAGATCACCTGCACAAATATAATCGGCCATCTTCGTTTTTCGCACTGACGAAAACCGCTGAGATTATTTATAGATTCCCCATTCTTGTAGAACACTTCTCATTCTGCATATTTGATCTGAGAAGGTGTACATGTCGTTCTTTCAAAGCAAGATCCTGGACCTGACATGCAACACATTTGGGCTGCAGCTATCGAATATTTTAGTATTCGAATATTCAATCAAGTGTTTCCCCCAGAAAAGTGTCCAACCGAGGCGCACGGGGTGGAGGGGGATGGGGACTGTGAGCGAGCGAGCGTGGACTGTTTCATTGTGTGCAGAGTGTTCCCCTTCTGTGTGTGTGTGTGTGAATCTCGTAGGCGTGGCGCTGAAATTTCAGCAGTGCACAACACCTGAGCCTATGTAGGGGAAACACTGTATCCTATCGATTCGTCCATCGATTAATCGAATATTCTATTTGACGATGTTTCAAGTGCAACGAAATTGGAGTCTGCTGCTAAAAATATGAAAATTAAACAAAATTCTAAAACGATCAACAATGGGTATAAATTGGTGTTGTCTAGTTCCCTCTTTCCCAGCTGATAATAAATATTTTATGGAACAAAATTTAACTTGGTTTAATTCTAGTCATCCTAGTCTAATGAGATCTAAATATATTCACATGTGATCAGGAATTATTTCATCACCATGTTCAGTAGTAAGCTGCTGGAAATGCTACCAACATTCAAATTCTACTAGTAACAATGTATTGGTGGCATATATATTACTAAGTACAGGTTGGCAACATAACCCAGTCTAAATTGTATTCAAATATAGAAGCGTGTGCGAATTACATGCTACAACAGATCTGCTGCAGTGTGTGGAGCAGATTCGAGTCGCTGACTTTCAGCAGCAACAACCTGGCTCCAGGTAGCAGCTGCAGAGGTTCTGCTCCTTACTGCTGCAGCTGCAGAGGTTCTGCTCCGTACTGCTGCAGCTGCAGAGGTTCTGCTCCAGCTGCAGAGGTTCTGCTCCGTACTGCTGCAGCTGCAGAGGTTCTGCTCCGTACTGCTGCAGCTGCAGAGGTTCTGCTCCTTACTGCTGCAGCTGCAGAGGTTCTGCTCCTTACTGCTGCAGCTGCAGAGGTTCTGCTCCTTACTGCTGCAGCTGCAGAGGTTCTGCTCCGTACTGCTGCAGCTGCAGAGGTTCTGCGCTTGTTTCGCTACCATCAGCCATCCGTGACAGCAGAAGAGCGGCGCCCGGCTAGTTTTCCTTCTGAGTCGTCCGTGACCGTGGGGGAGGAGGAAGGGGGGTGAACGCTTGGCCTGGCGGTGGACCAAGCAAGGCCTGGCAGCCCGTCTGACTGTCCAGTCGCTTTCCACTCGAAGTGCTCTTCCACTAGCTTGGACTTTTCAATGACCAGTTTTAACAGTGTTACATACGACAAACACAGAAGCAAAGCTATAAAGACTTAAGCATTAGGAGTAGCAGTCCTGCTGGTATCTTCCCCTCACCATTTGGTCGGCCAGCAGCAGGACCGTCTTCAGACTGAACTTCCGAGAACAAAAGTTGAACAGATCCTCCAGACTGGGACCCAGCAGCTCCATCACCATCACATTGTAATCACCCTCAGCTCCACACCACTTGATTGTTGGAATTCCAACTAAAAGAACAAAAGGAAAGAACCTTATTACTCAAATATCCTGTTAACTGTGAAATATGCGTTTGAATGTTAATGTTTAACTGGTCAGTCTGCTTATAGATTCATATTCAAGATGTGATGAGGACAACTAGATACGCAAACACATTTTAGATCAGGATGCTCGATCACGTGATCGGAAATCGGGACAAATTTTCAAAATAAATCAGAATCGGTGAAAAAGATTGGATTGAACTTTAAAAAACAACAAATATGACTTTTTTTAATTCATCCTGATAGAGATTTTTAAACAGAACAACAATGGGTTCGTTTTTATCTCAACAAGTTTCTCTACATCAGTATTCTTTATTTTTATAGTACCTTGGTCACCATCATCTTAAATAATTGACTGTTTAAATTGGGTATGTTTAATGATGTACCTCCTCCCTGCATCATCTTGTAGATCTTGCTCTCTATGTGGAGCTGTGGATGTTTGGTCTTCACACATTCCAATTTGATGGCTACTTCTTCTCCGACAGAGATGTCAGTACCTATGAAGACAGGGACAGGAACGTTAGCAGGATTTTAACACAAGCTACAATGGTTTTAAAGCAGATAAAATATTTATTTCTATTACATGTAATTGTTGAATTGGCACAACAGAGGGTGGTGTCGTGATCATGTGGGGAGTTACGCCGAGCTCTGGTTGGCTACATTATTGAAAGTGAAAGTAAACACAAATTTCGTTTTTGCTAACAGAATCAGCTGAGATGATAAACTGGAGTGATGCAGAGCTCCAAGGGCTTCTCTCTACTAGAGCTGGAGCTCAGACCACTAGAAGCTGCACAGGGACTGTGGAGAACAGACCGCTTTAGGGGGCGGCTCGTAAAAAAAGAAAGAAAAAGAAAAAGGAAAGCGTGGCTTCGATCACAATACAAAGCAAGTTATGTCCAACTTTGGTATGTTCTTGCTGTGTCTGATTTCTAATTCCATTTTTGGTTCTTTTTTAAAACACAGAAAAGGTTTTGTTGCTTGCTGGCAGTTTTGTTCGCAGCTGCGAACAAAACTGCCAGCAAGCAAGGTTCTGTGTTTTAAAAAAAGAACCAAAAATGGAAGTTATATCCAAGTTAAAAGAAGTCTGTGACTGAAGAGACCGCTCCCATACCCCCTTTTACCAACATTGCATTTTCTTGATTATGAAAAAAAAAAAATAAAAAAATAAAAAAATAACTATTGCGCCACATTACCACCCTGGTCTGACCACTTATAAACGACCTAAGGCTCCCAGATGCCGGGTCAGCTTTGCAGCTAATTAGCAAAATTGCTTTATATAAAATAGGCTTTTGTAAGACACTACAGTGAGCAAACTATTAAAAACAGCGCTGTTAAAGAAAATCTTCTGTTTCCCGTGTGCAGTATCATGCACCTCTTTCATGTAACTACTACATCTGCACATACATACGGCACCTCTTTCATGTAACTACATCAAGCCTAAATTCATTAGCATCTTTACATTTCATATTCCCTTTCACAATCAAGAGGATTCTGGGAGCCAGCTCTTAACCAACACGTTTAAATGCTGCGTCTACCTTCTTTCTAAACATGGTAACAGGGTCTGGTTGGTTCACTCCGTTTAGAAAGCTGATACCAGCTTATATAATCATCTCAAGTGTGTGCACACCGTCTTAGAGCCAGCTGCTAAACTGTGCAGGTCCACAACAGCAATAAAGGAGCAGCACCTATTTCCTTGTATATCACCTAGCTGTGAGAGCATAGCAGGGCGGGGTCAAATGTTACCGACACCATTGTGTGCCTGTTGATCCACAACATGCAAGCAGATGTCACAGAAATACCAGGTAACAGGCTAAGCAAGCAGTTGATAATATTCTACATTGTGTATGTACAATGTCCATGTAACTATAAATACACATAACTTGCAACTTAATTTCCATGTAAGTTGAAATCAAAGCATGTGATAAAGTTATCAAACACCAGTGGGAGTAAGCTTCCGTTTGTTTATTTCTTCTGGAAAACTCCATGATCTTGGCAAGTCCATTTCCTGGAGTCGGCTCTGTTGCGTCACAGGATTGTGATTTGTCTGAACAGATTTTTCTGGGGAATGCAGCAACCTCCTCTCGCACAACGCAATGTTCAAACTTTATGCTGGGTGTGTTTTTCATCTGTACTTTGTTGCTGGTTAAGCAAGTACAGGCAGATTCTTCTACCCAGTTTAACGAACAGGAGCATGTCTCCAGGAACAGAAGCTTACATATGAAATTATCCAAGTACATAAAAAAAAACAGCAAAATATTGACAAGTGTTTTAATGTGAATGTCACATAAATTTCAGAATGTCAGCTGTTTAGAGTAAATCTTCATTCCAGAGTGTGACACTATTCATTTATTTATTAACTTGTAGGATAAAGCCTCTTGAGATGTAACATCTTGTTTTCGAGAGGGTCCTACATAATACTGCACAAAAATAAAGACAGCAAGATGGCTAGCAGCTAAAAATAAATAAATAAACATAAATAAAATACAAAAATAAAACAATTACCTAAAGGGAAAAACAAAACAGTAACCTGAAAATATGCTAAGAAAAACAAATGTATCCAAACCAAAATACCTTAGCTTAGCCAAACTCACATACCTCCAAGTTACAGAAAATAACTTATAAGCACTTAGACGGGTGATGCATGTAAATAAAGTGTTCTGAAGAAATCTAAATAAGTAATTATGTCAACAGGTAAATTAATCCAGTCTAGTGGGGCTTTAACACTTAAAGCAAGTCTTCCCACCTCTTATGTAAACTTGGGTACAACAATATAAATGTTTATGAAATCTGGTGTTATGCTGACAACTAGAACACACAAAAACATTTTTAATACGCTGGAAAAATCAAAGAATATACATTTAAAAAATAAAGATTAACTAATGAAATCTACATCTGGCTTTTAATGAAAGCCAGGACAGGCTTTCGTACATAATGCATTGGTGTGTTGTAAAAGGACATCGTAAAAAAAAAAACGACAAATTCTGTTATAAACAACATCAAGAGGATGAAGACAGGACGCTGTAGTAGTTTGATAGACTCCATCTGTGTAATCTAGGATAGGAAATAAAAGTTTAGCAATGTGATTTCTCACTTTTAAATCAAAACAATCGATATTTTTAGTTGATAATTGATCTTATTAGTGAAAATGACTTTTAAAGGAAAGATCAGACTCAAGCCAGACACCTAGGTATTTGACTCTTTCCACACATTTTACCCATGAAGAGTCTAAATAAATTAAGTTTTAAGGTCCCATGGCAGCTGCAGTAGACATGTCTCTGAAAAAGTACGATTTCATTTTAATAGGAATAATGGAGCTATATAAATAAACTGAATAGAATTTAAAGTGATCTTATTTTGTATTTGCAACATCAGAAGGTTGAATTTGCGAGAAAGAAAGCCTACTTGAGGAGATGTGTGGTACAACCCTAGATCCAGACCAGGGAGATACTGAATCAGGCAACTGGGCTTTAGAAAGGTGCAAAATGATGCCCTTCACAATCTTGTCAGGATCATTGGGCGAGACCACCACTAACTCTAAAATTACTTGTTTTATTGTGAGACTTGCCACGTAAATTATTTAGTGTTCTTAAAATCAATATTCAAACATTCCCTAGAGTAGTCAGATTTTGCCTGTCTTGTTTTAATGGTACATTCATTTCTCAGTCTTCAATATTCAGCCCAGTTATCAACATTGTTAGTAGTATATCACCATACCAAGTTTATTTGTATAGCACATTTAAACACGGCATGAGAGCCGACCAAAGTGCTGAACAAAAACACATAATAAAAAATCAAAAATAAAAACTAAATCCATTAAAATCAAGTCATTCAAATCGAAAAGAAAAGGAGAAAGAGAATAAGTTAGACTGAATTAAAAGCCAACGAATAAAAGTGAGTTTTTAAATAAGACTTAAAAAGGGAAAGAAAGGAAGAGAGTCTGATCAGGAGGGGCAAGTGGTTCCAGAGCTTCGGTGCACAAACTGAAAAGGAGCGCTCCCCGCGGGATTTACAGCGGGAGCTAGGGACATGTAGGAGGTGCTGGTCGGCTGATCGGAGGGATCTTGTAGGGACATAAGGGTGAATGAGCTCAGAGAGGTAGCCAGGTGCTAAGTTATTGAGGGATTGAAACACAAAACCAGGATCTTAAACTATCTGGAGAACATGGCCAGCCAGACTCCTCCTCTGTTTAATTCTGCACTGAGAAAGAGTCTGGGAACTCTCCTATTGAAATAGCCCCACCCCCTGAGAATTCTAACCCCAAAATTCCACCATCTCCGCTCCGCCCCCCGCTTTGATCGCTCGCTTCCGAACTCAAATTATACTATACCCGCTCTACAACGGCTCCGCTCCGGTGCGGAGACCTGAGGTGCGCAAACAGGCATGCCTGGGATTTTCGAGATCTTGCGATACAGTCCGAGCAATAAACGCGGAAGTTAGATCCAAACACCCGTTGTGTGGGAGAAGCATCGAAATGAACTGTTTAATCTGCCCATCATTTGTGTTGAGAGATCAGCAGTGTGGGTCAACAAAGTGTGACTACTTTGATAGTGGAAACTGGATTTATGGCTTATTTTTGTGCATTTAAACTTCAGCCGCCATTGATAGTTGTTAAAAGTTGTTAAACCTGTGCATATGAAACAAAAAATGCTTTTTGTTTATCAATTTATTGTGAAATAACGGAAGTTGTGCTTGCTCCCTTTCCTGTTGGGCGGTTGTGATTTCTGTCCATTGACTGCGGAGGTGCTCCGGCGTCCGGCAAAAATAGAATCGATCCTATTTTTGCCGGATGGCGGAACGGTGGGCGGCGCACTGCGCCGCACGGCCGCAGTAGTGGAACAGCTCTGACCGACTACAACGGGACCGTTTTTGCTGCGGAGTTTGTGCCGGAGCGGAGATAGTGGAATTTTGGGGTAACTGAGCCAATCAGCACTGAGTAGCGTACGTCACACAAAATAGCGCCGAGTTTGTCGAACATGGCGACTGATGCGGAGTTCTCTGCGGCTCTTTCCTCTGTTCTAAAGGACTTGGCTACAGCTTCCAGGCCTCATCTCTCCTCTTAAAAATGTGCATTTAAGTGACTGTCAATCCAGGGCAAATGATTACCCATAACTTTTATACTAATCTATGGAGCATGCTCATCCAAAATACGAACAAACTTAGAATAAAAAAACTTTTGCATTATCAATATCAGGAATAAAGATTGAATGTTCACCAAGAGTCAGAAAGACGCCAGCTTCAGAAATGTAATTAGGCTGAGATGCCATTATCCAGTCAATAAAAGCGCCATTACTGAGGGGGACTGGTCTAGCTAATTTGTTAAAATCCCCGTTAAAGCCCCAGTGTGTAATATTTTTACCTGTTTATCATCAAATCTTGTGTTTCCAGTTCACAAACTTATCCTTTTCTAAGCGTTACAGAGATGAAGCACTTCTCCGACTCGGAGAGCTTCTTCTCAAACGTTAACTTTAGACTTGGGTCTCCTTTGGCTGGGAATCCGTGGGAGTTTACACACAGCATACACAGCGTGTCACCCCGGCTCTAGCTATGGCTTACAAGTAGCTTGTGACGCCCATCACCACCACGCCAGCAGCGAGCCACGATTTGTTGGCGGAAAAGTCAGCATTAGTCATGTTTACATGCACACATTTAATCAGATTGAACGCTCAATCAGATCAAAAAATTCTGCATGTAAAAATGTCAATCAGAATGTTCTGATCCGATTTGGCCCAATCGGAATGAAAGTCCAATCCGACTGAGAGAGGTGGTTTTGTCCAACCATCATTCTGATTGGCATACATGTACACAGCCATTCAGATTGTTTCAGTAAAATAATGCCCACTGCGCATGTGTGCAACAGCTAGCGAGCCTCCCGCTGTCATTTTGACTACCCGACTTAAAAAATGACGGCCTAGTTAACGAGCGTCGGCTTTTAAATATGACGACAAGCCATCCCTGTTTCTGTAATATCTAATCCAGAACTTCCATTTTGTGGAAGTAAAATAAAAATCTGATTATTGCACAAATCATTCAACTAACGTGACCAAGTCTGCACTGGAAATATGCAGATTCATTTTGGGTTTGCAGCACAGATCCGTTTCTGTGAACGCAGCAGCTGTTTCTGCAGCAGGTGGATGGAGACGTGCTTGTAAAGAAGACAGGGTAATATCGGTTAATCAGACCTGGTTTGAGTTTAAGGAGGCTGATGTTCAGTAGAAAAACATCCTCAGTTAAATGTTATGGGTGACTGTGTAAAAACATGTTAACGCAGATGAGATGCGGTTCGTTTAACGCATGAACACATAATGAACACATGATGAACACAGGCTTCCAGACTTTCTGAACATCTCCATTTAGTTTGAACCAACTTTTCTTAAAAGATTCAGCCAATTGTCACATTTTATTAATAATAAGCCACAACAGAGCTCAGTAATAAAACATGAGTCTGATCCACGTGAAACAGGTGCTGTGGGAAATTATCTTCCCCTAAAATATTCTGTTTCCCTTGAGCAGTCAAGAGCAAATATTTCCAAATTCACAGAATTTGTAGTCAATTATGAGGACTAAACTACCTCAAATAAAAGATGGTTAAACTGAGTGAACTTCTATCCTTTTACATAACTTTCAAAAACAATAAATAAGCTTGCCGCAAAAGAGTGAAGAATGTTTTTACTGTACCTTTTTTATTATTCTTAGGAGGACATATAGGGGCCATTTCTACTGTACCAAAACCTAAACTACTACAATGCTAGCTTCACTTTTATACAGACGCCACCCTTTAAACATTCACTGCTGATGCCATCTCATGTTACTGAAATATGACCTATGGAGTGTCTGTTATGCAAGTTCTGGTGGACCGAGTTGCCAGAGGCAACATTCAAATATGGTGAGACGGGACAAACTACCGAAATGTCTCAGACTGGAGTCCTTTTATCGCCCATGACAACCACTGTACCTTTCAGATGTCAAATGAGCTAGAGTAACTGTTTTCACGATGTTACACTTGGACAGGGCGATATGGCCAAAAAATATCACAGTATATTCAAGAGTTCGTGTTGATAACAATAAATGGATGATAACTACACATAGGGGCAAATGTTACACTAACCACTGGTGGATGTTGACATAACCTTTTCTGAATTCAATCATTTGTACATAGAAATCCCACGACCCCTTATAGAACTGACTGCGTGAATATTTAGGTTTTGTGTTCATAAATGCCTTCATTCTTCAATGTTAAACCAACTAAATTGTCATAAATCCAAAGATGATTTGCAAACTCTAAACATTTTAGTATAAAATGTATGCCAGTGTTTCCCTTACATATGAGTAGCCGTGGCGGGCCGCCACGGCTGAAATACCAGCGCCACGCCTACAAGATCCCGTTTTATAGATAAAAAAAAATTTTTTTTTGCACCGTTTCCCGAGGAAGCAGCGGGAACTACTCTGTTGATGCTTCAATTCAATTCAATTCAATTCAAAAATACTTTATTAATCCCAGAGGGAAATTGATTGTGATCACAGCAGGCAGGCAGCAAGGAGGAGGAGGAGGCAGGGCGGGTACAGCTAGGGATGAGCCGTATCCGGTACGGATAAAGCACTTTTGACAAATACGAGCATGAAACGAGTAAAACTCGTAAATATCTGTAATCGTGCTGAAGAAAAATCCTCATTGGGTAACTGACTGTCTTCACGCTCTGTGACTGGCCAGTCACATAGAGCGCCCGCCCCTCTACACACAAATCTCTGCAGCAGTGCCTTGGGAAGACCGTATCGAAGACTCCAACGAGCGAAAGAGGAAGCTCAGTTCGGCCCACACACACATACACACACACACACACATACAGACAGTAACGAATCTCTCTGTGCTTGCTTCACTGTTGCTCAGGTTTCTTCAGAGCTCCCTAGGTTTTCTTCAGCTCGCCTCTTTTTCGCTTGAATATTTTAAGTAACTTGTAACGAACCTGGTGCATTTGACAAGACAGAGCTGAAAACGTCTCGTGCCGAGTCGGTCACTGCCTCCGCTCCGGTCGGGTTTTTTAAAATTATTTTAACTCTCTCTACCTCTCTCTCACACACACACCTTAGTCAACATTGTTTTGTTTAACAGTGTGTGGGGAAAAATACCACCAACGTTAGGAAAAAATCAGTTTAATCAAATTAAAATAAAATGGTTCTAGTATTTCATGTTTCCTAGTTCCTACTGCATGAGTTCAGATGCATTAATCCATGCACTTAAATATTAATGTTCAGATTCTATTGAAAAACTTGTTCTGTAATAGTTTCTTTACTATTGTGATCAAAACTATTTAATCTCAATTCTGAGGCTGCTCTGTAGATTACAAACAAACAATAGTTTACAAATAAACAACTTTTGATCAATCCATATCAATTTCAGATTTAAAATAATGTTTTGATGTAAACCACACCCACTAATTTCCAAATAATAAATAATAAGGTGCATTCACCTGTGTATCACCTTTGATCCGCATTAGTGATATTTTCAGCACCAGAACAATGAAGCAAAGAAACAGATTCCTGAGTTTGTTAGTAATTTTATTTATTAGGTGCATCTGACCTAGGGTTGTCACGGTAACCGGTATAGCGGTAAACCCCGGTAAAAAAGTTGACAATAAAAATAACCGTCCAGTTTTTTAAAAACTAAATTATCTCGGTGGGTTTACCGTGGCCGCGGTTTCGGCGCGATGACCCTTACCAGCCACCGTCGCTTCAGCTGAAGTTCCCGCTGCGCGCACACGCACTTTTTAGTTTGCAACGGCACCAAAACTTTGAAGCTGAAATAATGGCCGAAGGAGGAGACGGCAGCGCCCAGGACATCCATCCGCCCTCAAAGAAGACTAAATCGGAAGTATGGGCATATTTGGGATTTCTGAAAAATGCTGAGGGACAGTTAATAGAAGACTGCTATCCCGTTTGCAGAACGTGCAGGAAACAAGTGTCTGCAAAAGGTAACACTTCGAATCTAATGGCACATCTGCGTGACGATCACCCACGTCTACAGCCAGTGCAAGGTAAGTTAACATTAGCATTTTAGCTTAAATGCATGACGTGAGGACTTTTGGTTGAGGGAGAATGCAACGAGTCACTATATACTGCAGCCGCAGCGTCCTCTGCCAGCATTTAAATCGTGTCACAGACACCCTGTTGCTGGATGAAGCATCTTATTTGTTGATGGTGAAGAGAAATATACAATTAGTTCCTTGTCATTGATTTGTTTACTTATTCAATGCCATTTATACTTGAACATTTGGATTTGATTACATAGTGTAGTAGTTATTTTAGTAATTTGTTTAAAGTGGCTATTTATTTTAAATACACATTTTTTAAGGTTGACTTGTACAGTGCTCAAGTCAAGTGTGGACTGGAGTTTTAGATTTTCATTTTGATAATGAAGAAAACAAGTATATGAGAAAACAAGTGGTGTTTCTTTAATTTGTTTACATATTGTTTATGTTTTGAATGTTTGGATTTGTATAATTTAAACCTGCACTGACTACTGTAACATGTTCCAGAAAAATAAGCTATTTGTTCCTTTACTTGTGAAAAGTTGCACTTTTGCTAAGGCTTTGTGTTATTTTAGGTTTAATAAACACTGTTAAACATTTTCAAAACTATTTCAGTTTGTGTAGAACAGGACTATCAATGCTTTCTGAACATATGCAACACCGTTTAAAAAATACCGCGATAATACCGAAAACCGTGATAATTTTGGTCACAATAACCGTGAGGTTAAATTTTCATACCGTGACAACCCTAATCTGACCTGTTCTATTTTTCTCTGAAATGAGGTCAAATCAGTGCTTCTATGGGTCGTCTCCTGTCTGCACTAGAAAAATGTACTTTATTATAATGTTCACTGTAATGCATCTTGATGTTCTTAATAAATTAAATTAAAGATATTGGTCAATAATGCCAAATATGTAAAATTGTGTTTCAGTCATTTTTATACTGGCTTAAAAATACTTCATTAAGTCTACTAAGCAGGGGTGTAGAACGTGTTTAATAGGGCCAGCCCAGTAATGATCTTGGACCAAAATACCGGGGGCAGAATGTCAAATAAAGGGGGGCAGAAGGAGATGTTTTTCCAGACGCCAAGAAAAATTAAATGCCAACCCCCCTGCAAAGTGTGTCACTGAGAGTTTAAAACAAAAATTATTCTTGTGCAAATATTGTTGTATTCACCTTTAATACTAGTTATTAAAATGCAGCGATGGATTGGTGCAGTTCAAAGTAGAGTCCATCAAATAAAACAATATTAACATAAAAGTGAGACGTGACCCAAAAAGCACCAGAACCGCTCACGGCGCATGCGCAAACATGACTCGCCAGCTATTTCCCTATTAACACACGTCCATTTTAATTTCTACACTTTATTTTCTCACACTAACAAGGATTGTCGAGAAAGCATGTTTGCCGTGGGACAACGGACATCAATAACAACACAGTAAAAAGTCTGACGTGTTGTAAAAACTGCTATTTTTAGCACATTTTAAGTCTGACGTGTTGCTACCAGACGTACAGTGTGAGCTGAAACTGAGTGCTACAAATGAAAAAGTTGCACAGTGTCCGCAGAATATATAGAAATACAGGCTAAAATGCATTATCTTGTAGAGGCTCCGAGTCCGCTTGCAGAAGGGACATTTACATGTGGATGTTTCCTGGTCAGGTTGCAGCATGGAGGATGTGGTGTTGTGGTAGGCTAAATCCATTTTACAGTATTTACACTGGACTACGTTTTCCGCCTTACGACGTGAAAAATGGTCCCACACCTTTGACATTTCCTGTCTTTTTCGCACTCCACCGGGGTCCACGTTGTCCGCCATGGCTTAAGAGAAACTTAAGTTACATTCGCTACTCACGTGTGCATTCAGTGCAGTGTGTATGTGCGTCACTTACTTCGGTCCATGTGAAACATGACCCTGGGCGATTGCAAAGCCATGAATTAATTAAAGATGAATTAAACGAAGCCTCGAGGCAGAGAATTTGACTCGAGGACTTTTTGTACTCGAATTATTCGAGGTACTCGAGGAATCGTTTCAGCCCTAATATATATATTTACTCAAAGCACAACAGAGGTGAGCTCTACACTTGATTAAATAAATACTCAGATATGCAGCATGTAACAAAGAACTCAGCGTGTACGCATTTTATTGTTGGTATTGAACACCAAAATGAGCCCCATCGAAGCACTGAGCCTGGCTGAACACGGAAATTATGCCGACCAGTAAAATGAACCGAGACCAGCAACAGGTCAGTCTACCACGACACTATAGCTTGATGACAGCTATTTTACGTCTGCCATGAAATCTGGCCCAAAAACAGGTAGCACTTTTGGGCTCGACACACGGGAGGCGACATCGCCTCTCCTCCATTCATTTTCAATGAGACATGCGCAACAAAGCGATAATCGCGGGTCTCCCTCCTACTAAGCGAAACGCAAAAACGTGTGAAATTTTGCGCTCGTGCACAGGCGACCCAGCGACGCGATCCCAGAAAGTTGAAATATTTTCAACTTTTCATCGCTGTCGCTCGGATAAGGACCAATCAATGGAGGTTTCAATCACTGACCAATGAGCGGACATAATGCTCTGTACAACTCCGAGCAAACATGGAGAAGTTGATTATTATTATGTTTTATATAGTAAATCAGAAGTAAGATTTCACATAACTCTAGCAACACCTTGTGAAACATCAAATCTACCACTTTATTAACTCTGAACCGCTTAAATAACCTTAATTCCCTCCAACCTGACACAGCCAAGCAAAACAACGGAAGTTTCGATTTCGCCATGGAACGGAACGCGTAGACGGCTTTGCCGCTGCGGATCGCCTCCCGTGTGACAGGTAATAAAAGCGACAGCAACGAATTTCGCTGATCGCGGTCGTTTGTCGCCTCCCGTGTGTCGAGCCCCTTATTGGCCAGTGGCTGACCATGACCGCTTCATATCGGTATCAGCAATAGAGAAACCAATATCAGTCCACCTTTATTTCACACCTTTAACTTATATCTACTTATTGTTTCCTCAATAAAGATATTGCACCTCGTTCTTTCTGTCTCTTAAAACTTGTTAATCCTTTAAATCTTTGTTTTAAATTATATCATATAGGGTTTTTGTCCTTTATGTTCGTTTTATGTAAAGCACCTTGTTTTTATGATACATCACATGCTGTAACCACATACTACATGAGAACATCATCGTAGGAAAGTGTGAATTCCTTGTTTTCTCTGCAAAAAAAAATCTTGTTGAAAATATCGGAGTTTGTTGGATAAAGAAAATAGGGAGAGCACAATTTCTTTCTGTAGGGCTTCTCCAATAGCAAGGTGAGTGATTAAACAGAACCACACACTGTTGATTGAGTCAGTGAGGATGTTGCAACACATTAGTCATCAGCTACTCTGATAGGATTGGATGGAGTGATGGAAAACCTGATTATGTAAGTGCTTGGTTTGACTCACTACAGGAAGCAACTGGTTATATGAAGGAAAGTCAGATCAACATTGCGTCTAAACGTGTGGAACAACAAGATCAACAAAACAATTTTTAATTCTTTTATAATATTTTCAATATTTGAAGCTGTGGCTCGTTACAGTCAGCAATATTGCGACTTTTGCACTTAAAAGGTTAAAAGGAGCTTAGGTATTAGCAACACCTGTGAAAATGTATCTGCAGGAAACAAATGTTTATTGAAGTCTTTTGTAGGGCTGCTCAATTCATCGAATTTTAATCCCAATTACAATCTGAGTTTTGAACAATTATAAAAACAAGACAAGCCGATTATTTGCTTCTCCCTCTTGCGCTGCCCCGAGTTGCAAACCAAGTGCTCCTCCCACAGTGTTGCTAACTTTAAGACTTTGGAGCCATTTCCAACAGCTTTTCAGACCCCCTTCTTGACTTTTTAAATCTTAAAAGGACCAAACGAACACCCCAGAAACATTTCTGGTAACCCTTAACCACTTTCTGGACAACTGTGGTTGACATTTCCTGCAGGTTAGAAAACACTCCGCCAGAGATCGGGACCGTCCTTCAGGATAGTAGGAAAGGGAATGATGTAGTGATTCATTACATTAACTGATGGGACCTGTAAATGAATAGTTTAGAAATAAGGAAGAAATAGACAGAAATAAGTTCCTCACGCTGCTAATGATAAATAATAATTAATCTCTCTGAGACTGAGGACACGTTGCTAGTGCACTCTCCTACATCACCTAGACAGGACTAAATAAATATTATGCAACATTTTGTGAACATCACTAAACATAGATGTTTATGTTATAAATGCCACAGTATAATTCTTCCTGTCAGCATTTGCAATATATTGGTTTTTTGGTCTATACTGGTTAGGCTTAAACGAGTGAAAACAAGGTCTACAGCCCTTGAGTCATAAACTTTGAGCAACTATACTGATCTTTTTATTCTAGGAATCAGGAATAACTTTTATGATCTGGTTTCTTTCTTTTTCTTCTTTGTCCCGATTGTGCCCTGAGCAATTTTATGAACAAATAACAAATAAAATCAATCAACATTAAATAATCGAGACCTCAAGTTCAGTCACAATAATCGTGATTATCATTTTTGCCATAATTGAACAGCCCTACTCTTTAGTGTTTAATGTTTTTGACGTCTTGTCTATGCAGAGCTTCTGTAGTTCAGTTGCGTCCATAGCTGCTAGCCAAACCTCAGTGGAGTTAAAGTCTCTTGTGTTTTCTGGATTTATTAAAATATCTGTCTGTACTTTTTTGATTGATGGCAGTTTTTGCTTTTTATTAGACTCCAAAAGTAATCATTTAGCATGTTCCTAAATTATAATTTGTAAGAATGTAATCAGTGATATTATCAATAGCATCCCGTAGGGTTTTTCAATGTATATTAGCAATGTGCTAACCACTCTCTGCCAGTCAAATCGCAGCCTTTGCGATTAGAAAATCTTTTTTGTCACATCACAATTTAATTGCATATAATTTCCCTACTTCAAACTAGAAGCTAATGATGGGTATATTAGAGCATCCTGGACTAATCATCAACAAAACTGATGATTAGTCGACTATTTAGTCATTTGTGGCAGCCCTACAGAAGACGACGTGAAAACATTACCACTGCTGCTGCATTGAAATTCACTAGTCTCTGGAGCTGGTCAAAACAAAGACATTCACTTTAAGTGTTCGCATATTTTGTACGTAAATGCTATTGCATGTTTGTAGTGTATTCTCCATTGATTAAATAAACATTCTGCAAGTAATTCAAGTTTCCCTGTTGTTGTCCTTTCTCTTAAAGGATACCCAAACTTTTGAGCGTTTGTGCCACTTAGAGGCCATTCTTCCTTCCCAGTAAAGCCTGACTCCGGTTTCACACTGCAAGTATCAGCGGAACGGAACAGCAGCGGAGCGGCTCACTCGCGAACTTTAAAGCGGTCCTTTTCACACCGGGAGAGTCTTGGTCGCGGCACGGCTTCCTCGCTGTGCCTCGTTGTACCCGCGAGATTCTAAAATCCCTCAAGACTTCCGACACCTTCCTCATCGAGAGATCACAACCCCTGCGAAGAATCGCACCGTTGCACTCCTCGAAAGAAACTGGTGGTAAACAAAGCTGTTCGGTCACACTTACTGACGTAAGTTATATATAACATTGTAACGTTGCATTTTATTTTGAAAATAACCGGGTATTTTACACTGAAACCGTGTGGTTTCCTGTCTCGCACTATGTGAACTGCGGGAATTGACGTGTCCCAGAAGTGGCTCCCGGAACAAATAGAACTCGATGTTGTCCTGGCAGAGAATTGCTTTGCAACACCCCTTGGGCAAACGGGGAAGTATGACAGTAAAACGCTTCTATCAATCCGTGCATGTCTGTCCCTTGTGGAGCTGACGCAGAAGCATGACTCAGGCTTAAACGCGTAGCTCGTTTAAGCTACACAACATGAGTGGTGATGTAATTTGCGCCAAATGGAATTGATAATGGAATCGTATGCAAAAATGGCAAATGATTCCAAGGAACTGCAACTGTGGGAACCAGTTCTCAACAAGAACCGGTTTTCAATTCCCAACCCTAGTATTTACCATCTTGTACTTGGACGTAGAAATGTATATATATCTCTGACCATGTGTATGAGCAGTATCAAGTAGTAAAACGGTCACTTTTAAAGGTATTGGTCATCGACACACGTTCATCCACAAATTGCTTTCACCTAATAAGTAATTATATCTGTGGAGTAAAAGCTTCATCACATAACTGGTGTTAAAACCTATAAAAGACACCTTGCTTCCATCAGTGTCCCCATGACAGCTGTGGCTGCTATGTAGCTCATCATCAACAGTGTGAAAGGGTGTGTCATGCCTTGGGGATTGTAGAAAGCGCTATATATAAATAAAGGACATTTATTCTTTGGAACTATTATGAATATAACTCAAGAATAAACGTAAGTATGCTTTGATTCAATGTAGGCATTTTATTTTTCTGGTTATGCTTTAGTTGTAGTGAACTATGAATGGATCACCTTCATCTTTGCTTTAAAGCAGCCAACCTGCATTAATTGTCTACAGTCTGTATTTCTCTGTATGAGCTGCCTTAACGAGTGGATTTTCCCACTGTGGGATCAATAAAGTATATCCTAATGTATTCTACTCCCTTATACTTCACCGTCAGTAAATGGGTAAATATAACAAACTCTCACCCAGTAAAAATGCAAGTGTTTCTGAAACCACGGTCTGGTCGGTCATTTTGCTCACAGACTAACGTCGTTTACAAGGAAAAAAGAAACAGGAACTTAAACATAGCCTTTAGCTTCACAGCTAGCGTCAGTTTCGTTGTTTTACACAGTATTCATTATTACGACGCTCACAAAAGACAACTGCTACCAAAGTCGAGCACAATTAAACTCGATTAAACTTTACAATAGCCGGCCTTTATCCTCTTTTAATGCCGAAGTGAACAGAAAGAAACGTGAAAATTACATACCCAAGTAGATGTCTCCAAATGATCCACTTCCAATTTTTCTGCCCAGCCTGTATCGGTTTCCGACTCTCAACTCCATGTTGACAAAATCTGACAGGCTAGCAACTACACTCGTTAGCTCCAATATTTGTAACAAAACTAATTTGTTCAAACGCAACACAATATTAAAAAAATATGAATCCAAAATCCTGTTTTAGCGATATATTTCGTCTTCTCAGGATTTGTGGGCTTCTTTTTCGCCTCCTTTTTCACAATATTATTAACATTATCTATAAACAATACGATGCTTGTCGGAAAGGTCAGCGCTTGTTCTTTCTGCTCCTGCTATTGTTAAAAACCAGTACGCGTTTATTTTACACGGATGAAGCTGGATTTCGAAGCTAGGTACCAGCTCCGGTACTCTGGCTTACAGATACTAGCTTAGAGCTTGCTAGGCAATTTATCGGAGGAGTTTGACGTCACTTCCTGGCAAGATGAGCGGAGAGGAATCCACCAGAGAGCATGTTAGTGAAGATACACCTATTAGTAACGTTTTGTTCCTTTGTTTGTACGGTTTGTGCAGATTAAATGTAGCAATATGAAAAGCGTAAAATAACGATAAAGCTTTTTGTATTGCAAATACAACACTCAAACATTTTTAATAGCTACTAGAACATTACCTCTGTTCTTGTTTACTGATAGAGACCAATCTTCACTAAATCATTGTGTCTGGTCAGTCACAACAAAAGATTGTTTCCTTTGTCCTCTTGGCCTCTGCCCATCATGCACTGTCCATCTCGCATGAACTTGTAAAAACTCAAATAAAATTAGGCAAGACCTAGATAGTTGTGAAATAACACCAGAAAATCTTGCCTGAATTAATGTTGAACGTTGTTGAATGTAAAAAGTTAAAACCGTAAAAAATGTCCAAGAAATTCTGCAATGGAAAAACGGCTCAGGTCAGCTTAGTTTAAGTTGTTTTTCCAAGTTAAGCTGAGATACGGCTACATGGGTGCACACCAGTCGTGTGCACATGCCCCATGCAATCTCACCCAACATAAAGTAGCGAAAAATGATCTGTAAACAGCGTAAGGGGGTCTGTATGCCACACATGGATGCTTGCTTTCCTCTTAGGTTGCTTATGAAATTATATTATGACATAGTATCTTATTTACACTATTTTATTTTCTCCTAACTTAAAAGTTATTATGCAGAGCTGTTTATAAAGTGTAGTGCTTAATTTAGATTAAGCTATAGAATGTCTATTATAGACTTTGACATTATCAGAACCATACTTTTGGTGTCAAATATAGCACTAGTCTACGTGTAGCACTGATTTTAGATGCACCCTTACAAGGGTGTCTTGTAAAATAAACTCCTTCACCCACAGCTACTGTTGTTATGAGAAGCTGCTAGATTGAACCTTGAAGTTAGAAAAACAAATTCCCAGACTTTCAGAGGGTCATCTGACTTCTGGGAGCGTTCCAGCTAATTGTTCCTACTCTGAAGTTAGAATATTCGAGTCCCCCAATGGAACACACCAATTGACTCCCTGTTGGTTTTAATATAATATAATATAATATAATATAATATAATATAATATAATATAATATAATATAATATAATTTTAAATATATTACAAGGACAATGTCCTTCCTTGGTCAAAGAAAATGGTTAAATGGAACAGATTTGCATCATGTGACGTGGGAGATAAATTTTATATGTATAAGTTTCAATTTTAAAGCCTTTTACATTTTAAATTGTGTATATTTGTTAAATGAAATATGTAAGCGAGTTACTACTTGCTAGCCACCAAAGCTGCATTTACTAAGCAACTAACCAACCATAGCTAACATCTTTGGATCTAAAAAACATTTCAGATATTTGCCCAATAGCTACAATTAGTTGATTTACATTTGAACTTGAAATTTGCTCGCAAAGTAGCTGCCGGCTTCTGATCCACCATCCTATTGAAAATACCGCTGTGTATTCTGAGACATTTTTGACCAAGGCTAGGCTACATCCTATCCTTGCTCAGCTAGTTAAACGGCTAACAAACAGAGAGCAGACACCTCAGTAGAACATGAACATTGGAACACGCCATGGCGGTTCCTGGTGAAGTATATCCTAGGTAACCAGGGCGGGGCCAAGACATCAAGGCAAGGTTTCTTGGCTATGAGAAACACCCAAGGTGTCTGCCTCACAGACTAAAGCTGGGACCTGGTTCCACAAGAGAGGAGCCTGATAGCTAAAAAATCTGCCTCCCATCCTATCATTAGATATTCTAGGAACCATCAGTAAACTTGCAGTCAGAGAGAGACATGCTCTGTTAGGAACATATGGAACAATCAGGTCACTGATGTATGATGGAGTTTTTTTTGTTATTAAGAGTGACTTAATATGTGAGAAGATGGACCTTAAAATCTGTTCTAAATTTAACAGGCAGCCAATGTTGGGAAGCTAAGACAGGAGAGATATGATCTTTCTTTTTAATTTTCATCAGAACTCTAGCTGCAGCATTTTGAACAGATGACTGAGGTCATCTTCACCAGCATCCTCCTATCACGACATTCTCAACTGAATCCAGATGACAGCCCAGAAACAAGCTAGCTTTTATGACTAGCTTGTTCAGTTTCTTCCTGTGCTCCAGTCACAGGGGAATAAAACATTCATATTTTTAGAGTTTTTCTGCTAGATATTCTTCAAGCTTCTCCATGCCTGCCGCTAGATATCCTCCTCTCTCTGTATGATTTTGAGGGCGCAATGGCAGCGCTGTAGATGACAGTGGCGTCCTGACCAATCACAAGCTTACGTTTTCAGTCTCGACGGACGGATGTTTAAAAAAGAAAGCTTGACTCCATCCATCCTTGCAAGCCTGATGGAGAGCCTTCGAAAGGCTGTATAATGGTGTTGCGTGCGTCCATCCTGACGCAGATGGAGAAGTATAAATTAGGCCTAACTCTGAAGGACCTCAGCCTCTTCAGGAGGTGGAGACAGCTTTGGCCCTTCTTATACAGCGCATGTGTTGTTGGACCAGTTTAGTGTATCGTTGAAGTGAACATTAATGCTCACGTACTCCATTAGCCACTAGTTTGTGATTTGTAAATATTTATTAAAGAGAAATTTCAACACTGTTTTTAAACATTATAACTGGTCTTCTCCTAATTGTACAGTAGGTAGGCCTACATTGAGTCTTCAAACCTGGATTTAAGTGTTCTATAGCATTGGAAGATGCAGAGCAGCACTTCTAAGGATTCTGCTACTGATCAGTAAATAAAGTACAGGTTTTTGGATATTGTCATTTTCGAGCAATCTCCTCTAATGTCCAGAAGCAAAAAAAAAAAAAAAAAAAAAGTGATGAAGTCTGATATTTTTTTTACTTTCATGAAATAAGGTTGAAATTAGTTGGAAATGCTTTTTTTTAAATTGGAAGCTAAAAATGGAAAGCACTTCTAGCTTCATTATGATGTGGCGTTAGGGTAAGGCTAATTTCCTTTTTATTCTGAAGGGCTGAGTTAAGAAAGTTAACCAAAACCCGCCTACTTCCTGTTCCCGTTTCTGCCAAACATGTCGTTGATGGAAAAAGAAAACCTCACCCTTGTTCGAGAAAATGCAGAAAACTTGGAGGATGGAAATAAAGGCATTCGGTAATCTTCCCAGAATAATTAGAACAAATTTCGTCCTTTACTTTTGTGACATGAACTACTGGTTAAGCTACATTTCTGAGCATGTCTCTTTAATAGTAATTTGTCCTTATATAGTATAATATAGAATGGGATGTTTTAGTCGGTGCTTGTCGTTGGTGTTACGTGATGACTGCTGTCAAGGGAGCCGACACTTAAAAAAGAAGCAGTTAAATCTAGCCGACACACGGATTTTACGTGCGCCATTACACTAGTCATTACGATGTCGTGGTTCGAGAGAGCCTTTCAAAATAAAGGCGCACCTCCAGTACATGTCTGAAACAAGCTGATGGACGTCGTTCAAAGCTTGGGTTTATGTTTCATTCACTTTTAAGAGAAAATTGTGGTTTAAAAAACTTTATTATTAAAAATACTTACAATTAAAAGAAACAGATTTGTCATCCATTAATAGTAAATTCTAAAAATATTCAGGTGAACTAAATTAGCTTTTTATTCATATTTTTTATTTCAACACCTTTCCACCCCATTCTAAAAGTAAAGTACTCTAGAAAAAGTTATCTTGTACTACATCCTTCACACCCATATCTGATATGGCATTTCAAAATAAAATGCAATCATAGTAGACAAAATAGAAAATTTTCACTCGACAAAAAGTCATTTTTCTCCATATTCAATGGCTAATTTCTCAAAAACCCTCACGAGGGTGTACCCGTATCCACAAATGGCTCTGACTGCTATCCCATAGCTACGAGAACAGCCAATAGCTATAGCTACGAATTGCCCGGACGGTCTCCTTTACGTTAAAGGTTTTGCGATAGGTCAACACTTAACTGAGAAGCGTTGATTTGGCAGTTTAAAGTGCAGTAGTTCAA
This sequence comes from Nothobranchius furzeri, assembly GCF_043380555.1. Classification (NCBI taxonomy): domain Eukaryota; kingdom Metazoa; phylum Chordata; class Actinopteri; order Cyprinodontiformes; family Nothobranchiidae; genus Nothobranchius; species Nothobranchius furzeri. Next base: position 11,451,026 of record NC_091758.1, on the reverse strand, counting down.
AACTTTGTTCATATATGACGTTTAATTAACCCTCTCAGGCTCAAAATAAGTTTTGATAAAAGGATGAACAACTAAGTCCTTCAGAGGAATTTCTGAGTTAAAAATACTGATGAAATACGTGTGTGGAGTAACCAGGTAGGTCGGTTTTAACGTTGCTAATCTGCAACGCCTACCTCCAGAGGGTTAATGTCTTTGGTGTACTTTGAACTTGTGCTCTGTCATATCTCCATGGGTCCCCGGAAGAACGAAAACATGAATGCAAGTCATTGGAGCTAATCCCATTTGTTATGTGCCACGAATCTCACATATGATGTCCGTGAATTTTAAAGATGGGTTCTGATGGTAAGAAAGCGCATATTTTCAGCAGGGCAAACGTTATTTTACGTTTTGTGTGAAAATACGTCCAGGCCTACAATGTCCAAATTAGCGTTATTGAGCCAGAAACAGAGAAAAGCAGAGGTTAAATGGCTCTGAGTTTAGCGAACTTCGAGTTCTTCGTCCAGGAGGAAAGAACCACATGAAACCTCACCATCTGGGAGATAGCAGATATGCTAGGGCAGTGGAGACTCTGGTGATGTCATATTTGCGACGTGCAGACGTCTGATTTGTAGTCACAGGAATTACGAACTTTTACAAGCTGATAAATCTCAAAGTATGTGAAAGGTGTGGTCGAAACGCACATCATTACTTTTCATTTAAATTGCAGTACAACATATTTCAACATACTCTAATTCCCTGGGTCCTCTGCACTCATGTATTCAGCACCAGAACACCACTAGTGTGAGAGGTTCTCCGCTCAATAATATCAGAGATGGAGAAACAGCTGACTGCTACCACTTCAACTTTAGGACAAACTGCCAGAGCCACAAAAAGAAAAACACCATTTGAAGTCTGATAATTGATAAAAAACATTTGGATCTAGAAAACTTTGACTAGTGTTTAGCGCTCTCTCATTTCCTCTGGCAATGCGGGTTCTGGTTCCAACAAACGTAACCCAGGGATGATACCCAACAGGATGGGTAAGTGTTCTGTGACAGTTTGGCTTTAAAAGCTAACTTGTTTTGTAGACATGCTATTGCAGCATTAAATATGCTTTTTAACCCTCTGGAGGCAGGCGTTGCAGATGTGCAACAGTTAAAACCTACCTACCTGGTGACTCCACATACGTATTTCATGAGCATTTTTTAACTCAGAAGTTCCCCTGAAGGACTTAGTTGTTCGTCCTTTTATCAAAACTTATTTTGAGCCTGAGAGGTTAAGAAAAATGAAAAAAGTATCCTCAATATACCACCCTGACATGTCACCAGGTTAGAGTCCTGTTTAGATCAGCCAATGGAATCGAGCATTCATGAGGTGGTCAAGTATACACCCTCTCTTCTACCAGGTCAGTCAGCTGTCGTTAGAAACAGTGTCACCCTTAGTGTTTAAGATGTGTGTCATACTGCTTGTTTTATTTTCTTCTAGCAAAACATTATGATACTGAGACCACTGAACCAGTCAGCTATGGTCTTTGCACAATGGAGGAGTTGTTGTCATGGAGACGAAGCGTGGCAAACCCTTTCAATGTGGCATCAGTCTGTCTGGCACCTCGGGTGCCCAGTCTGGCCAGGTGTTCGCGTCGGACTTTGGTATCTCATGACATGATGGGCGGCTACCTGGATGATAGGTAAGTATTGATGGTCAGCAACTTATTGCTTAAAGTTCTTTTTCTTGCACTATTATTTATATCCTTGTAAAATAACTTTTTTCTTTTTTTTTTGCATTTTTCTTCCTTTCAAGGTTTGTCCAGGGCACAAATGTAGAAAATCCGTATACCTTCTACCACTGGCAGCACATAGATATTTTCAACTACTTCACACATCAGTTGGTGACTATTCCTCCTGCTGTGTGGACCAATGCCGCTCATAAACATGGAGTCATTGTTCTTGGTGAGGGGAGTTGAACAACCAGTGTTTATAACAGAAAAGTTTGTTATTGTCCAAATTATTCAGAGAGCCATTATAAAAGAAATAGGTTCACACATTAATTTTGCATATTAAAACTTTCCTGAGACCCAGATGTAAAGGTGTGATTCACTGAAAAAACATTCTGAGTTTTTCATTTAATTCAATTCAAGATTTTTTTATAGCGCCAAATCAAAACAAGAGTCGTCTCAAGGCACTTCACACAGTAAACATTCCAATACAGGTCAGTTCAGTAAGCCAATCAGTAAAAAGTTTCCTATATAAGGAACCCAGCAGGTGGCATCAAGTCACTGACTAGTGCAGAGTCTTTACAGCAATCCTCATACTAAGCAAGCATGCAGCGACAGTGGAGAGGAAAACTCCCTTTTAACAGGAAGAAACCTCCAGAGAATCCTGGCTCAGTATAAGCAGCCATCCTCCACGACTCACTGGGGATCGAGAAGACAGAGAACAAACACACACACACACACACGCATGCACACACACACGCGCACACACACACACTTATACCAAGTAATGTTTCTATGGTTACATTGTGATTTCTTAGTAAATATTCTATTTGGTGAGAGATAAACTTTATTGTATTTATCCTAGTGAATCTATAATTAAACGGGTAAACTAGTAGTAGCACATTCAATGTCAAAGACTTGACATTGTCAAAGAAAGTAAACTGTTATGATCCATGCCAGCTGAACATGAAAATAGTCTCCTACACCTATCTCCTGCTTTAGCTTCTAATAGAAAAAAGACGGTAAACCTCTAGGATTAGAGAATCCTGACAGATCTATGCCACACTGTCACTAACATTCATGGACTCACCTATCTTGGCTCATGACTGTTGTTGGATTAGCGTCCAGGAAACAGCAGAGAACTAGTAGAAGCCAACAATTAGCATTAGCAACTCCACCATACAGCAGAACTCCTCCAGGCTTGTGTTATTTTTGGAGATAAAACATCCACATTGCAGAGCAAACAGTCTGTGCGTTTACATGCACATCAGAAAACCGAAGTATTGCCTTAAAAAGACTTGCGTCGTTTTTTTAAACGGCACGTAAACGTGTTAGTCTGGCTGAAGGCGAACTGCTTCTAAATGTGCTGAAGGACCCAGATAATGCTGTATAATGTGATTACATTCTGCATGTAAACAGGTCAGCCGAGCTAAAGCGGTAAGACTCTCGCATTCCGTAAGTGACGAGACCGTGGTAGCGGTTTTCTGAGAAGACCATCGTCACAAAGCAACACACGTAACACCATAAAAAAGGACAGTACGTACCAAGTAAGCTGTGCTGCACTGATGTTGTACGCTCCTTCAGCCATTGTGCATTTCCTGTCTCATTTCCGTCTTCTTCATTCCCACCGGCCTCTGTTTACTGCAAGGCCCAATCTCAACACTCGCTCTGTGCCCAGCGCACTTCAGCAAAGTGCACTTGGAGAAAGTGCACTGTAAGACTTTGAGTGCGTAGTACACAAGTGTGCAAATAATTGCAGAATTGAGACCGGGAGCATTGCGTCATCAATCGCAACGCATGCTGGGATTCTGGTCGCTGTGATGCTTATCTCCAGCGGTCAATGGGCAATCAGGCGGGGTACACCCTGGACAGAGAGCAAGTCCATCGCAGGGCAACACAGAGACACACAGGACAAACAATCATGCACACACACACACACACCTAAGCACAATTTGGACAGACCAATTAACCTAACAGTCATGTTTTTGGACTGTGGGAGGAAGCCGGAGTACCCGGAGAGAACCCACACATGCACAGGGAGAACATGCAAACTCCATGCAGAAAGATCCCAGGCCGGGAAGCGAACCCAGGACCTTCTCGCTACAAGGCAACAGCTCTAACCGCTGAGCCACCGTGCAGCCCCAAGTCCAGACTAGTGACCTGTTATTTATAATTTTATAATTAATATTAAGTGAATGCACTAAACCCACAAATGATAGAAGATCAGATTAGATATTATTAATCATATTACGATAAATTATAAATAAGTATAACAGATAACTAATCTTAATGAAAACATGATATTAATAATTTTATTTTAATATTGATTATATTTCATTTCTAAGGTTTGGATGTCTGTGAACATTACAGAATATTCAGGTTGGTGTAAAGAACATGATATTATTAATAACAGGTCACGATCTAAAGCTGGTCTGAGGTATAAAACTCTGCCCTGGGCCTAAAGCCCTGCAGATACATTTAGTTTCTATAAACAACAACAACAACAAATAACAGCAGCTGGATTCTACTTTGTGCCTTAAACTGAGTCACGTAGTTTTGCAAGTTCTGCAGCTCACACGTTCAACATGGAGCTCTGCCAGCTGATTGGTTCTTTTGGTATCTAGTGCAGTTCTGGTGCTGAGCAGCATGGATGCATCAGCGGATTTCACTGTAGCCTGTGTTCATAATGGATTAAGAAAGGACAGGAAAACATTGTTACCTCAAATATATCATTATAATGAACATGTATAGATACTTTATCATACATACCTACCAGCCTGTAACTCTACTTTTCCCCCCTAAAAATGCACCAGACTGATGCGTTTAAATATAAAATGCTCAATGTTTTTTTTCCTGGGAGGGGGGGGCATGCCGCAGGACCCCCCTAGAGGGCTTTAATACTTATCATCTTTTTTACCTCAGAGAAATCTCAACACCCACACTTTTAAACACTGTGTTTGTGAACGGGTTATTCCAAATTTTTCAGAAACAAGAATACTGACCTTAAAACCAATCAAAACCCGAATAGCGGCTGTGTGTAAACAATGTGAGCCCCCCCCCCCCCCCCCCCCAATAATTTTCAGTCAGATGCTAATTTTTTGTTTCAATCCCTGGTCTATGTGTGAATGCGATGTTATTAGAACTTCCATATCTGGGAAAGCTGGTTTCTGGGTGTAAAAGAATTTGGTTTGCGTTAAGCAATGAAGTTGATTCTTATCAAAAGGCATCAGGCGCTATCTGTGTGTCTACTTCACCCGTCCTCGGAGACCCTCTTCGTGGATCCGAAGGTCAGAGAGGTCGGATGACCTCTGGCACCGAGGGCTGTAGAAACCGTAGTACCGACTCTTCAGTCCAGAGATGTCTTGGGTCATAATAGATGGATGGAACCGCGCGTCTGGGACTCTTTAAGAAGTCGGAACAATATCAGCTTGTTCTGCAGGAACCGTTTGCTGTATCAGCTTCGCAGGTGCAAAAAGATTTTGATGGCGTGTCAAAAGCTTTGATGGGTTAGAGAGGTTTTGCTTCAGATGGCTGGTCTGAAGCTTTCTCAAGAACTGAGCTGAACTGATCATTCACCAGTGTTGTAGCATTTACAAATTGATGATCTAATGAGCTTTGAAAGAAAAGCGTCTGGACTTCTTTGAGTTGCTTGAAGACGTTTCACCTCTCATCTGAGAGGCTTCTTCAGTTCTAAGGTCAAATGGTGGAAAGTCCCAGATTTAAACCCAGTGGGAGTTTCCCCCCGAAGAGGGAACAAAAGACCCCCTGATGATCTTCTATATAAACACATGAGCCAAGGTGTGAGGGTGGGTGTGGGTCCTATTCAGCCAGAGTTTCGGGTGAGCTCATTGTGAAGCCTGGCCCCACCCTATCATGTGAATTCCTGAGGTCAGATGGCCCAGGATATGCGTGAGCGTTGAGGCATCTGGGAAGGGATCTCAAAACTGGATTATAGATGGAAGACAGTTGGTGTCGTAAACCACCGGCGCTGTTCAAAGATGGTTGCTCACTGTGGACATAAATGGCTTCCTTTACTCCTCTTTCAAACCATCTGTCCTCTCTGTCCAAAATGTGAATGTTGGCATCCTCGAAAGAGTGACCTTTGTCCTTTAGATGCAAATGAACTGCTGAGTCCTGTCCCGTGGAGGTGGCTCTTCTATGTTGTGCCATGCGCTTGTGAAGTGGCTGTTTGGTGTCTCCGATGTAGAGGTCTGGGCATTCCTCGCTGCACTGTACAGCATACACCACATTGTTCAGTTTGTGTTTAGGAGTTTTGTCTTTCGGGTGAACCAGTTTCTCTCTGAGTGTGTTGCTGGGCCTGAAGTACACTGGTATGTTGTGTTTGGAGAAAACCCTCCTGAGTTTCTCTGATACACCGGCTACATAGGGGATGACAAGGTTGTTGCATCTGTCTTTCTTATCCTCCCTCGCTGGTGTCTGGTCTTCTTTTCTGTGCATCTTTGCTGACTTTATAAACGCCCAATTAGGATAGCCACATGTTTTAAGTGATTCCTTTATATGTGTGTGTTCCTTCTTTTTCCCTTCCGGCTTAGAGGGAACATGTTCTGCCCGGTGGTGTAAGGTCATGATTACTCCAAGTTTGTGTTCCAGAGGGTGATGTGAGTCGAAGAGGAGGTACTGGTCCGTGTGTGTGGGCTTCCGGTACACTTCAATGTTGAGGTTGCCATTTTCTTCAAAGTGCACAGAGCAGTCCAGGAAAGGCAAGCAGTTGTCCTTTATGTTTTCCCTGGTGAACTTGATGTTTTTGTCCACGGCGTTGATGTGCGTAGTGAAGGATTCCACTTCTTGTGTTTTGATTTTGACCCAGGTGTCATCCACATATCTGTACCAGTGGCTGGGTGCTCTCTCTTTAAAAGAGCCAAGAGCCTTTCTTTCCACTTCCTCCATATAAAGGTTGGCTACAATAGGTGACTCGGGGGAGCCCATGGCACAGCCATGTTTTTGTCTGTAGAAACCTTCGTTGTATTTGAAATATGTAGTGGTGAGGCAGAGGTCTAACAGTGTGCAAATCTGATCGGGTGTGAAGTTGGTCCTGTCCTCCAAGGTGCTGTCTTCTTGTAGTCGTTCGGTGAAGTACAAGCAACTCAAACAAACACATCTTTTGGACCGGGGAAAGTCGCTACCGTGTGGTCAAAATACTGGACCTGGGTGCCCCGAGGTCATCTGACCTCCCTGACCTCCAGATCCTGACAAGGGTCAGCAAAAGGGCAAGTAGAACACAGAGATTGCGTCTGGATGCGTTTTGATGGTGAAGTTCAAGCAACTCAAAGAAGTCCAGATGCTTTTCTTTCAAAGCTCATTAGACTACAATGACCTGGATGACTGAGAACCTTCACAGACACAAATTGATGATGTTAATCTGTTATGACCACGAAGATGTAATATTCTATATAAATCTAAAATAACCTGTGAGGTCTTTATTGTAATTATTCAGAAGATTCTAGGTTCTTTGCTTTTTCAGTGGTCAACCACGCTTCGTGTTACTTCAAGAAAGAGTCAAGTTCATAAAAGCAAGAATTTATTTTACAAACAATTTAAAACATGACTAATGAATTAAGCATTTAAGGTGAATGAGTGGAACTAAGGAGCTGAAGTAACCAATGTGTAAATGTGACATCGATCAGAGCTTCCTTATCAAATTAAGCCGAGTTCTGGTGAAATGAATTTGGAGTGCGTTAAGCTTATGAAGTTATTACCATCAAAATGCATCCAGACGCAGTCTCTGTGTTCTACTTGCCCTTTTGCTGACCCTTGTCAGGATCTGGAGGTCAGGGAGGTCAGATGACCTCGGGGCACCCAGGTCCAGTATTTTGACCACACGGTAGCGACTTTCCCCGGTCCAAAAGATGTCAACAGGCAATACAGGATGGAATCAGCATGCGTCTCAGGGATTCTCTTAAGGAGTTGAACAATTAAGCTTTGTTCTGCAGGAAGTGTTTCTCATCAGCTTTGCAGGAGACAAAAGGTTTTTTTTCGACGTGTAAAAATCGTGGATGTTTCTAGAATCTTGCAACAGATGGCCAATCTGAGCGAACTCTTCAGCACTCTCCAGAACTGAAGGATCTCTGTATGGCTTTAGTTTTAAAGTTTATTTGTCATGGTTTTCACAGCCAGTCAGAGGCTGACAGAAAGGAATAAGTTACCAAAGCAACTCTCAGAAACCCGCCTTCTTTAATATGGAAGTCCTGATCTGGGTAAAAGGTTTTAGCTATGTGTACGGGACTTTAACTTAGCCGTACTTGTTATGGTGGAGGTGCAGGTGTGTGGACCTTGTCGTCAAAACACGGGGAACACATTGCAGTCTAGTGGACAAACAACATCCACTCAATGAGCATAATTAATGAAGCATTTCATTTCATTATACTATTTACCACAAGTAATAATAAGCAAATGTTTATTTAATGATTACATAGATTAAACGTCATAGAATAAATTATTAATGATTTATTATAAAACCTCTTGCATTTAGCAACTGATCCGAGCTGGGTCTTCTTTCTTCTGGAGCTGAGATCTTGAGGAAAGTAAGTTAATGTCATGATTTAGACTTGTGGAGTCTGAATCCCAGCTGGTATGACGGCAGACTTGTTTAAAGGGAACACAAGCAGCGCTGTGTCTCCTTAATGACCAGATGTTGAATAGATGGTGGAAGGTCAGGCTGTACCTAAACTGACCATTGCTGGGCGCTACAGAGTGATCCAGTTTTAATGTTCTCATGTTATGATTTGTGTAGCCAACCAGAGGTTGACAAGTTGAGGAAAATCACCAAGACAACCTTAGAGTGCATAGTTTTTACCCCCTCCAAACCACCCTGGCTTTTACACGCCTGATCTTTGGCCTTCCAAAGCAAGTCACATGCTAGAAACCTTGGTGTCATCTTTGACAGCGGACTGAATTTTGACAAGCAGATCAGCGCAGTGATCAAAACAAGGCTGTGTCCAGGCTCAAGCAATTTCTACATGGCTCAGAATTAGAAAAGTCATCCACACAGTAGGGCTGCAACGAATCGTCGATGATGTCGACAAATATCGACAATAGAAATAGTCGACAAAGAATTTTGTTGTCGCCAGACATGTTTTTTCCGATCGAGTGAGGCATCTCACTCCATTAGAATCTCTGCAGAGAGTCGCACATGCGCAGTAGCTTCTCTGCTGAGCACCAACTAACAGAATTGGCGGCATCCAACACAGCAGCTACGCGTACCAAAACATCTAAAGTTTGGGAGCATTCCAGCCTGGATTCAGCGAATAAAAAGATGACCTGCATTCTTTGCAAAGCAGTCCTTGCGTATCACTGCAGCACCTCGCTGATGCACGAACACTTAGAGAGAAAGCACGTCGGACAGTTGAATGAAACAGAGTCCAATACGTTTTGTTTTGGATGTTCGTTTTACATTTTTAAACGTATTTTCGCTTTTCAAAAAGAGATTTAATGTTATGCCCGACTGCACCGGACAAAAGTATTTTAATTTTATTTATGCATTTATGTCTGTACTGACTGAGCACTGTGCCTAATTTGTGTTAGACAGGGCATTTTTATTTACTTTTAGTATGAATTGGCCTATCAGCAGCAAAGTTCATTAAAGTATTCATTTTCCATTGAAGTACCCATCTTCCTTGTGTTTATTATCATTTTTCACAGAATTAAAGCAATCTCATGCTAAATTTAAGAACATTTTAATGATTATTTGATTAGTCGACTAATCGTTTCAATAGTCGGTGACTAGTCGACTATTAAAATAGTCGTTAGTTGCAACCCTAGCACACATTCATCAATTCACACTGTCTGATGTCTCAGCTTTGGTCCGGCTTGGTGCACATGTTACCGCAATTGAAGTAGCTATTTAAGAGGAGTGGGATCCTGGAACCGGTAATGGAATTGCACCAAGTAGGTACTGGTGGAAAAGGACCATGAGGAGCAGATTAGTCGTTTAGTCATTTGTTTTATTTTTTATCTATTTCTATTTTTATGTTGACACATGTAGAATAAAGAGACGGATTTGATTTACCTGGATTGTTATTAGAATAACCCATTATCCCGTTTTCTCTTTGCCAGGGACCTTTATTACTGAATGGACCGAAGGAGCTGCGATGTGTGAGGCTTTCCTAAAAGATGAGGAGTCTTACCGGGCAGTGGCCGATAAGTTAGTCCAGATCAGTCAATACTACGGCTTCGACGGCTGGCTCATTAATATAGAGAACAGCCTCAGTGTAAGTACAAGGTTGCTCTTGTCTTGTCCACAACACTACTCACTCAACTAATGAATGCCATTAGCTGTTCGGTTTGAGCGACAGCATTATAGCTATTGCGAAAAACTTTCTGAAATTAGTAAATGATGGGAAAGTTTTTTAAAACTCAGTATTTTAAAAATCACCAAAGATTTGAGAGCCCAACTCCAAGTCCCCAGACTCTGCTTCCTCACTGGAAGACGTGTCGGTGGGATTGAGGAGGTCTTCGAAGTACTCAAGGCGCCCGATGGTGGACCAGAATCTCCTCGACGCCGTACGGAAGTCTTGCTCCATGGTCTCACTGAACTCCTCACATGCCCGTGTTTTTGCCTTGTCTCTGAGATAGTTAAAAAGCTCCTCTGTGGCAAGGCTCCGGGGGTGGACGAGATCCGCCCGGAGTTCCTTAAGGCTCTGGATGTTGTGGGGCTGTGTTGGCTGACACGGCTCTGCAATATCGCGTGGACATCAGGGGCAGTCCCACTGGACTGGCAGACCGGGGTGGTGGTCCCCTTATATAAAAAGGGGGACCGCAGGGTGTGTTCCAACTACAGGGGGATCACACTCCTGGGCCTTCCTGGTAAGATCTATTCAGGGGTTCTGGAGAGGAGGGTCCGTCAGATTGTTGAACCTCAGATTCAGGAGGAGCAATGTGGTTTTCGTCCTGGCCGTGGAACACTGGACCAGATCAGTGAACGGCTGAAAATGGTGGTGTTGTGAGACACTCTGCTCAGTTTTATGGCTTACCCCGGGTTTCCACGGGAGCCGTCAGCAGCACGTTACTGCATCAGCACGTCTTGCTCGCGTTAGCTGTTGCTTGGCCCTTCCCATGAGACGCTAAGCAGCAGGGGAGCAGCTGTCACCGACAGAGCACTAAACACAACAACAAGCAGGAGAAAACTACAACATGGTTTGTGTTTTATGTTCTGTCCGTTTTATAATCGCCAATACGGACCTGAAAAACAAAGGAGACCGCTAGCTAGGTGATAACTTCTCACGGGGCTGCACATTTAGTAATCTTTTTTAAAAGTAAAGCAACCGGAAGGCAGTACGTTCTTTATTCTGAAAATCTCGGGAGCTTCTCTCCATTTCTGCGTCTGATTTCCTGTCTTTCCTTCCCCAAAAATGTCGAACTTGACCCTTTTCAGAGGCGTCGCGCGTAGAAAATAGAACCGGCGCGTAAGGGCCGCGACATGCTGCTCCTGAGACGCGGCCGACTCGCGCTGCTGACGGCTCCAGTGGAAAGCCGGGGTAAGGGACTCTGCCCCCTAGCCTATCAGCTGCCAGGCTCTCGATGCTGGCCTGACTCAGCCTGGCCAGGTACCTCAACGGAGTGGTGAGAAAGTAGAGGGAGAATACGGAATTAGCCGTTGGACAAAGTGGTTGGGCCGAGCTGCACTGGTCTGAGTTACTGAGTAGTGCACCTGCATGCTCTCCCACCCTAAACTAGGCATGGGCCAGTTTGTGGTGATGTTGTGTCAAAAAGAAAACAGACAAGAGCTGATGTTTGCCTTCTCCCTCCAACCTGACTGGTTTTAATTTTTCTCCTCAACAGCACAACGTAGTAGTTCTGTACAAAACCACTCCTAACATCACTAACACAAACAGGCTCTGGTAGAATGCTTCATTTTTGTTTAATTTTAATTAAAAAAAGCAAATATGTAAAAATCATCTAACACAGAAGTGAGCTGATTTTTTTTAATGAGATGACATGAAGGTCTCACCTTCTCCAGGAGGTGGCTGTGAAGAACGCTCCCTTGTTCCTTCGCTACCTGACCGATCAGACGCACGAGCGTGTGTCTGGCAGCTTGATTCTGTGGTATGACAGTGTGACTGAGAGCGGAGAGCTCAAATGGCAGAATGAACTCAACCACTCCAACAGGTAAGAAGAGAACACTCTCTGTCCAGTCCAGTTCGGTAACAGGTCCTTTCTAAAAGGGTTCCCTGATTAGCATCACAACAGAAAAGATTCCTAATTTATTCCCACGTATTTTTTTAACCATTACATTTTCTACTAAAGGATGTTTTTTGATGCTTGTGATGGATTCTTCACCAACTATAACTGGACAGAGGCGAACCTGGAGTGGATGAAGGACTTCTCAGGAGTCCAGGGCCGTCTGGCAGACATCTACGTGGGGGTTGATGTCTTTGCCAGAGGAAAGGTGGTTGGTGGGATGTTTGAAACCAACAAGGTAAATCACCGAGGTCCAAGTGTGTTTGGTTGCACGTGGTAAATGTTGCCCGATAACTTGTCTGGTTCTGGTTGTCTACAGGCTCTGGAGATCATTCGCAAGCACAACTTCTCTGCAGCCATCTTTGCTCCAGGCTGGGTGTATGAGACCCACAGCGATAAGAACGAATTTCGCAGGAATCAACACAAGTGAGATCAACTCCGGTTTTACACTCTGAAAAAGTGGAATTCACAGTGGATGTAGGACAAATGAGCTGAGCCTGAAGTGTCCTGCAGGTTCTGGGCTCTGCTGTTTGACTACCTGTACACCCACCAGGTAGCATCACACCTCCCCTTCACCTCCTCCTTTTGCCAGGGCTTTGGGGAGGCCTTCTACTGGAGGGGACAGGTACTTGCAGGCTTTTGTATTTGGATTTTCTAAAGCTTCACCTTTGACCGCACAAAGCAGTGCATCATCTAGACTTTTGTGACAAATGCTGAGTCAGCAAAACCAAGTGCAGGCGTAGTAAAACGACATACAAGCAGAGACTCGGACTGTGTTCTGGTTCTGTTTTTGCATTTTAGCCCAAACTGAACACAACGACTTATAAAACAGGGTTTTCCTCACACGGCAAGCCTTCAGACCTGGTTTAGACACACAGAATCTTAGACTGTTTTCGTACACCAAGTTCTGCACGGAAGGGGTCACTGGGTCAAACACACCCGGTTCTTCTCAAACTAGAAGCTTGGGATCACCAGCCAGTCCACGACTTTCTCTAGATAAAACTGAAAAGGTAGATTAAAGCAAAAACCCAAAGTGAAAACTATAGATCTCAATAATTATTTTAATGTCAGCAACGCATTTGGTTCACGCCCGGCAGTCGGAAGTGTTCTGTGACAGCCCTGGTCACTCTCGGTTAGGGATGAGCGAGTACACCGCTATCTGTATCTGTATCTGTACTCGGAGTGGGCGTGACCTAACTCTGAAGTGGGTGTGGTTTAACCGGAAGTGGGTGTGGTTTACATCAATACATTATTTAAATTCTGAAATTGATATGGATTGATCAGAAGTTGCTCTGTGTATTGTTTATTTGAAAACTATTTACAGAGCAGCCTCGGAATTGAGATTAAATATTTTTGATCACAATAGTAAAGAAACTATTACAGAACAAGTTTTTCAGTAAAATCAGAACATTAATATTTAAGTGCAGAGAGAGAGAGAGAATAATTTAAAAAACCCGACCAGAGCGCAGGCAGTGACCGACGCATGCACGAGCTGACGAGCCGTTTTCAGCTCTGTCTTGTCAAATGCACCACGTACGTTACGAAAAAAGTAACTTTAAATATTCAACCGAAAAAGAGGCGAGCTGAAGAAACCTGAGCAACAGTGAAGCAATTACAGCGAGATCCATTACTGTCTGTGTGTGTGCGTGGTTGAGCCGGACGGACTGAGCTCCCGGCCGGCTAGAGAGTTTTGTGTGTAGGGAGGGGCGGGCGCTCTATGTGACTGGCCAATCACAGAGCGTGAAGACAGTCAGTTACCCAATGAGGATTTTCCTTCAGCACGATTACAGATATTTACGAGTTTTACACGTTTCATGCTCGTATTCGTCAAAAATGCTTTATCCGTACCGGATACTCGTCTGAAACCAGTGTCTGGCTCATCCCTACTCTCAGTCATTCACGTGACAAACGTCTCACTCGCTTTCCATCACTAACCACCACATACCATCATCAAGTCCCTTTTACTAACGTTCAATCGGTACACAAGTTAGGAACACCTGTGGACACAGTTCAACAGGTAAGGAGGAAATAGTAGAATATGTAGCTGCTGTTAGTGGAGCTAAGCCGTCATCCAGTCAGAGCACCTAGCATCTGGCCCACACACACACACATAGAGTTGAAGGCACTTAGGACGGTAATATTTGTGCTTCTAGGGGCAGTAGAGATGCCGGTGGCAGCGCTAAAAGGTGCAGAAGGTGTTTTTCTAAAGACCACAACTAAGAATCTCTTCATAATAATTTCCTAAAACACTTCCAGTACCCGACTCTGCTCCATCCTTTAGTACTCTGCTGTCTCTAACTGAAAAGTGAACACTTGCTGCTACTAGGACACCTTTGACCCAGAAATGCTGCTACGTTGAATGTCAACTTTGATTGTTCTGTCTCTTTACAAAAGCTTCTTCCATGTTGATTTATGGTCAGTGACATATTCTTTTCCTTCATTTGTTGTCAGATTGAGACAAAGAGGAGCTGGTTGAACCTGACAGCCCAGGAGATCCAGCCCCTGTACAGCAGCTGGGATACGGAGGCTCAGGGCAGGCTGACGAGCTGTGGCTGCCCCGAGGAACCCTGGAACGGAGGCAGCTCTCTGCTGCTGGCTGGACTCATCCCTGCTGCTCTCAAGACTCCAGTGTGTGCCCCGTATGTGTGTCGATGCTTTTGTTTATTCACATAAATGAAGAGAGGAAACAGAATATTTGCATGTGTCAAGTTAGTAAACAGGTCAATGTTATTTATGTAGCACAAATCATAAAGTCATACAATCACAATGGGCTTAAAAGAAAATGAAAACAGCCAATAAAATAAATGAAAATCAGAAAAAACAAAGTCATGAAATTATAAAAGGATCCTAAAAATCATAAAACAAATGAAAGATGAGAAATATTTATGTAAAAGCAGCTTTAAATAACCTTGCTGAGATGGAGAGGAGGGGTACCCAGAGTAGTTTCGGCTCATTAACAACAGACAGCAACAGTTTATAAGCTTGTCTCTCCCATGTTCCAGTTAGGATTGACAAAGCTCCTCGGATGAGAAGCAAAACGCCTTCAAGAAACCAAAGAAGTCCAGTCGTCTTCATGTAAACTCTTTGGATTAAATAAAAGGGTCTTTAGCATCCAGACTGTCAACGCTGCGTAAGGATAAAGGAAGATCATTCCAGAGTCGGGGTGCAACAGTCTGGAAGGAGCGATCACCTCGACTTTTATATCTGGTCTTTGGAACTTCTAGAAGGTTCTGTAATGTCCAGAAATGGTCAATTTCCCCCTACATATTGACCCACATGCCACTGGTCATCTGCAGACCTAATTCCATTCTCCGAGGTGGATTTTACACCATAACTTCCTACAAGCCAGAAGGATACTGCAACCTTGTTGATATTTCAGGGGGAACACGTTGTCAGCCTGTGCTCCCAAACAAAGCCTTCTCTGATAACACCACAGGGGTGCCCACTCTCTATAATAGGAGGATGTCTTCAGCTTATATGAGTTAATCATTCGTATAATAATAATAATGTTTTGATTAATCTGTGCTTAAATCAATAAGGTTGATTGATCTGTGCTTGAGTTACTGAAAGAAATGAAATGAAGTCTTACATTGTGTAGCATTGCAAATTGAGCTCAAGATATTTATATCTCGACTTATGACCAATAAGCTGTGATATTCTATTTAAATATAAAATATCCACCCTGCTTGGTCTTTATTGTATTTATCAGAAGATTCTAGGATTTTTGCTTTATTAAGTAATTGTAAACACTTCGTTTAATCCAGAAAAGAGTCAAGTTTATAAAAGAATTAATTTATTTTTCTAACAATTAAAACATGACAAGTGAACTAAGCATTTACTGTGAGTGGATGGAAGTAAATGTGACGTATAACTATGTGTCAATGCGGTGTTAGTCAGAACCTCCTTATCTAGGAAAGCTGAGTTCTGGATGTAAAAGAATTTGGGTTGCATAAACTATGAAGTTCCTATCAAAGACACATCAGACGCATGTCTACTTCACCCGTTCTCGGAGACCCTCGTGATAGATCCGGAATGTCAAAGTCCTTGGACTTCCAGACGCAGAGGTCCGCAGAAGAAACTGCGTCCCCCACGAAACCGGTCTTAAGAGTTGTCTCTAGGTCAGAACAGAGGATGGAACCGTGAGTCTGGCGGACTCTTAAGAAGCCTTAAGCAATATCAGCTTGTTTTGCAGGAACTGTTGCTGCATCAGCTTTGCAGGTGCAAAAAGATTTTGACGATGTGTCAAAATCTTTGATGGGTTGAAGAGGTGTGCTTCAGATGGCCGGTCTGAAGCTTTCTCTAGAACTGCCGAATCACCCAGGGTGACCCAGTTTTAAGGTTTTGATGTTATGATTTGCACAGCCAATCAAAGGCTGACAGGCTTTAGAGATGCTACCAAGACAACTCAGAAACACGCCTTCTTTGACCGGATGTTCTGACCGGGTAAAAGACTATTTATGTGTCCGAGTTTAACGTAACCGTACTTGTTGTGGTGCGAGTGCAGATGTTATGACCTTTGCCATATAAACCTGCGGAACCACATTGCAGTCATTGTAGACATAACGTTCATTTCAAACTTCACATTGAGCACAGATTAGTGAAACATTTCATTATAATATAATTATTATAAGTAGCAATAAACAAACGTTTATTTAAAGATTATCTAGAATAAAAGTCACGGAAGAAGTTCATATTGATTTAGGAAATCATTCTTGAATTTAGCAACTGATCCGAGCTGGAGTGTTCCTTATGTGGAGGCCTTGGGGAAGAAAGTTATTGTTGACATGTCGTTATCTGTTGTCAGAGCTGCAGAGTCTGTGAGCTCCAGCTGGTATGAAGGCAGGCTCATTTAAAGGGAACACATGCAGTCCTGTGTCTCCTGTTTGACCAGATGTTGGATAGATGTTGAAAGGTCAAACTGTACCAAAAACTGACCATCGCTGGACGTTACAATTGATTTATATATATGGTAATCAGTAATGTTTGATATGACAAGGCAATCATTACCTGCACCAGACATAAGGACAAATTAAAGTTAAGTTAAACTCATGACACATAGATATTTCTTTACCCCAGATCGGAGCGTCCGGTATCTCAGGAAGGCGTGTTTTCTGAGGTTGTCTTGGTAATATCCCTTAACTCTTTCCTGAATCAAAACGAAGTGTTTACAATCCCTGAATAAACAAAGATTCCTAGAATCTTCTGATTAAACATCCAAAGACCAAGCAGGTTGATATTCTATATTTATATAGAGTATCATGGCTTATTGGTCATAAGTAGAGGTAATATATTAAGCTCTTAAAGCACTAAATTTACCACCTCCTACAGTTCTGGTGGGTGGACCTGAGGGCTCGGGTTGGAGCATAAGGCTTTAACAGTTCAGTAATATAGGGAGGAGCTTGACCATGTAGAGCCCTGAAAGTTATAGTCAGGACTCTAAAATGAACTCTAAAGGTAACGGGTAACCAGTGCAGAGACATCAGAATAGGAGTGATGTGTGCTCTTCTGTTTGCTCCAGTTAGGAGCCTCGCTGCAGAGTTCTGGACCAACTGAAGGCGGTCAAGGGCTTTTTTGTTAAAACATGTGAAAAGTGTGTTACGGTGATCTGGACAGGAGGAGATAAAGGCATGGAGAACCATTTCAAGTTCCATGTTTTGACACCAACCTTCACAGTTTGGGGATATTTCTCAAATGATAAGTTTCGAACCAGCGTTTTGAGTGATTTTAAGAGACATTGATTGGTCAAACCCAAAACAGAGCCTTGTGGTACGCCACAGAACAAATCGGTAGAATCCAGGGGTGGACTGGGATCCAAATTCAGCCCTGGCATTTTTACGAATCGTCGACCCTCCCCATTAGGAGAGCGGTGGGGGTGGGGGGTGTTGCCGCCCGCGGACTGGTCTCTAGGCCGAACGTGAGATCTAATATAGACTGGGACTGTTAAATTACAAGCAGGGCCAGACCGCTGCGACCGGGAGCCCTGGCCTTCCAGATCAGATCATTCTCCACGGTTGGAGATCAGCAGGACATTAGCTACATGCTAACACAGTAAAAACAACTCCTACGTCATTGCTCTACCGCATTTTTCTTACTAAAAACACCTTGAAAAACTCTGTTAGTTTTGGGTTACCATGTAGCTAATGTTCTGCAGATCACCAACTGTGGAGTAGTGTCGGCCCAAGCCGGGCAAGCAGCCCACTTGGCTAAGCGGCCCACCGGGACAGTGCCAGAATGCCAGATAGACCAGTCCACACCTGGATCTGACATGATTTGGTTTATACAGGCTCTGTAACCTCTGCTAGGTCTAGAACAGTTCGAGAGATCCCCACAAAGTCACAAAATCCTTAATTAGGGTGCTGTGATCAACAGTGTCAAAAGAATAAGAATACCTTTTTTTGTCCCTCAGTGGAGAAATTACATTATTGCAATGGCTCATGTACAGCAGGATAGCTGCAGTAGCACACAAGATATGGTGTAAGAGAAGAAGAAGAAGAAAATATCATTTCTATAGCGCCTCAAGATAAAAATCACGATGCGCTTCACAAAAACAAAAAAAAAATGTAAAAATATAAAAAAGCATTTAGAAAATGTTTAAAAATATATTTAAAATTAGCAAAAATAGACAATTGTGATTTAAAAGAAAAAATGTTAAGAAAGAAAGAGAGTGAATAGGAAAGAGGGAAATCAGTGGATCCTGAGGAAGGTGGAATAGGTGGGGAGAGCAGAGTAGAGTATAAAGATCTTGTAAATGAAGACAATTATTGCACATCTAACAAGAGTATTGCTCATGTCTTGGAAGATGATATTTTTAGTGGAATGTTGCAAATGTATGGGTTCCTTTAGCAGTGGCTATAGTCTAACAGGGAGGAAAGGCCTGCGGTATTGCTCCTTCTACAGCGAGGGTGGATCAGTCTGTCACTGAAGCTGCTCTCCAGAGCAGACTGGACTGCTGCAGAAGCTGCAGAATACTGACTGTAAACTCTGCGTTGGCTGCGGCCGTCGTGATGTCACTGGAAACTAGGCAAAGCCGTTTCTATTGAAGGCTTTTTACGAAAACTAGACGTTGATCTGATGGGCTCCACCTTCAGAGGACTGAGGCTGAAACACACAGAGTGTTGGAGTCATGGGGTTTGGGTTGGGTTTTTGTCCATTATTATCTTCACAATAACACACACACACACACACACACACACACACACACACACACACACACACACACACACACACACACACACACACACACACACACACACCCTTGTTCCTGTGTAGTGTTTTATGAGTAATGTATTTGCGTGTGTTCCTTATGTTTTAGAATGTTCTCCCTGCATGTTCCTGTGGACTCCAGGATCTTTGTAGCTCTGATCTACAAAACATCTTCAGGGATCAAAGTGTCTCTGCAGATAAAGACAGAAGACAGTGCCCACTCCTCTCACACTAATGTACAGGAAGTCACATGTAAGTGTTTAAAGTACATAGCATTAGGACCACTGAGAAGAAAATAACCTGGTAGTTTAACAAGATTTAGTTCCTGCAGTAAAGTCAACACAAGTCCAGGGATATTTAAGATGACAGTAGTGATGCCACAGACTGCAGAAGGTCAGTTGCTGAATATTTTTAGTTTATCTCAATCTTGCACTCACGAGCCACAAATTAACCAATTTATTTAAAGGTGCAATATGTAAGAATGAAGTAAAGACATTAGGGCTGCAGCTATCGAATATTTTTGTAATCGAGTACTCTATCGAATCTTTTATCGATTAATCGAGTACTCTAATTACGCTTTTGCGTTTGTAAACCATTATATCAAATAGCATGTTATAAAATATGAAAAACCTCTTGAAATGAGAAAGCAATTGCCAGTTATTCTTCAAGTTTTATTCAAAATTAGTTTTCAAAACTTCAGCTTTTCAACTTTACTTCACAGTAAACAAATGCAAGTGGCTGCGGCCCAAACAGCACCAGAACCGCTCACGGCGCATGCGCAAACATGGCTCGCCAGCTATTTCCTTATTAACACACATCCTTTTTAATTTCTACACTTTTTTTTGTCTCACACTAACAAGGATTGTCGAGAAAGCATGTTTGACGTGGTTATGTCAAGTTATACTGATCACAAAACATTTATTTGCTTTCTTTCGTTTTCCTCTCATGTCCTCCTGCAGCAATCCTGAGGGACAACGGACATCAATAACAACACAATAAAAAGTCTGACGTGTTGTAAAAACTGCTATTTTTAGCACATTTTAAGTCCGACGTGTTGCTACCAGACGTACAGTGTGAGCTGAAACTGAGTGCTACAAATGAAAAAGTTGCACAGTGCCTGCAGAATATAGAGAAATACAGGCTAAAATGCATTATCTTGTAGATGCTCTGAGTCCGCTTGCAGAAGTGACATTTACATGTGCATGTTTCCTGGTCAGGTTGCAGCATGGAGGATGTGGTGTTGTGGTAGGCTAAATCCATTTGACAGTATTTACGCTGGACTACGTTTTCCGCCTTACGACGTGAAAAATGGTCCCACACCTTTGACATTTTCTGTCTTTTTCGCACTCCACCGGGGTCCACGATGTCCGCCATGGCTTAAGAGAAAGTGAAGTTACATTTGCTACTTGCGTGTGCATTCAGTGCAGTGTGTATGTGCGTCACTTATTTCGGTCCAGGTGAAACATGACCCCGGGTGATTGCAAAGCCATGAATTAATCAAACGAAGCCTCGATGCAGAGAATTTGACTCGAGGATTTTTTGTACTCAAATTATTCGAGGTACTCGAGGAATCGTTTCAGCCCTAAAAGACATTCTGTGGTCAACCTAGGTCCACTGCAGTCACTTTCTTACTCCCATTTTGAGAGTTTCATGGCTGTTGCCAACTACGGATCAGCACCAGAAGATTCTAGAAGACGAGCAAAGAGCCCTTTTTACAGGGTCAAGCTCAGCTTTATTTCTCTAGCACACTTACTGTTGCTCAAGCTACCCAAAGTGCTGTACATAACAATACCACATCAAACACACCCAAAAATGATCACGGTAAAAACATAGAAAGTAGACAATAAAACAATGATTAAAGTGACAGGCTGAGCATAAACACTAACTACACGATCAAGTAATAAAAGCTCAGTAAACTAGATAAAAGTAAAAGAATAGCTACACAGATCAACCAACATTAAAAGCCAGGTTCAAAGAAATGAGTTTTAAAAATTACTTAAAATACTTCAATGTCTGAGAGGTCCTCAGCTGCAGGGGGAGGCTGTTCCAGAGCTTCGGGCCAGCCACTGAAAAAGCTCCATCCCCTCGAGTCTTGAGACGAGCCTTTGGAATAATCGACAGGGACTGGGAACTAGACCTCAGATTCCTAACAGGAGTGTAGGTTAGCAGCACATTATCTATGTAGGGCGGGGCTAGGCCATGGAGAGATTTAAATACAAACAGCAGTCATTTTAACAGGAAGCCATTGAAGGAAAGCGAGCACAGGAGTGATATGGTCACGCTTCCTTGCTGCTGCATTTTGAACCAGCTGTAAGAGGAGTGTTCCAGGCCATATTAGAGGGAATCGCAGTAGTCCAACCGAAAAGAGACAAATGAATAACATATTCAAAGACGATTGCAGGTAGATTTTGCTTGACCCTGGCCAGTTGTCTTAAATGATAAAAACCAGACTGGACCACTGTAATTATCTGCCTATCAAGTTTAAATAAGACACACTATGCCAGCAAATCAGCGTTATACTGCCACCACAGTTTGTCTAATGACATTCGTTTTTGCCAAGCTTGGTAGTAATATTACTGCAACACCTCACTTGTCAATGCATATTAAGCCTTGGCGCAACAGATGGGGATGTCACGATCACGTGGGGAGTTACTGTCGAGCTCTGGCCGGCTTTAAGATTGAAATTGAAAGTAAACCCGGGCAGTATGTTTCACTTTTGTTAACAGAATCAGCTGAGATGATAAACTGGAGTGATGCAAAGCTCTGCCAACCCCCATACCCCCCTTTTTACCACCATTGCACAATCTTTTGTAAAAGGACACGATTGCTGCAATTCTCAGTGTCTCAGTCCGAAAAGTGATTTAAACTCAACAAATGTTTGAGTTCCTCTGTTAGCCAGTCAGTAAGGCCACAGAGCATAATTTTTTGCAACTTTTTGCAAAACTTGACTGTCCTGATGAGCAATTGTGGAGGTTTTATGACCTGGTTGCATTTCCCAGTTACGAGCATGGGAGGAGGGTCTTTAGTGATGTAGCTGACCATTTTGTTGCCTGATTTTTCTGCCTTTTTATCTGACAGTGTCAACAAAAACATGGGAAAAGCACTATTAACAGTACATTTAGCTGAATAATTTACAGCCTGACAGATTCTTAATGTCCATCTTCCCAAGATGATCAAGTTTGTTTTTAATGGTTTTAAAAACATAATCACCTGTCTTGGTACAGGGGATTATGTGGGCCAGCATAAAATCCTACGATTCATTAAATTATCAACAAATGTGAAAGAAAAGTTGCTTGTGAAAAAAACCTTTTGGCCCTGAGGGGTATTTTTTAATCAGTTTTTGAGATCCACCTTTAACCCTTTACATTAGATGAACTTAAAATTTTACTTAAAGTGACAGTGTGTACTTTCCCTGGCGATAGGGGACAGTACACACCTAAATTATTGCAAGAAAGCATTATTTTTGTGTTCAAGTAAGACCTTACCAACGGATGGCCATTAGGGTCAAAAATCCCTGGGATCCCAACTTCCACTAGACTTGGACCCGCTCCCATGTATTTTAGAACAGATTTCTATGGTTATATGTTATGAAACTGCAAATAGCTTTCAACAACTGGGTATCTTTTAATCCATTTACTACCACATTTTAATGGATATTTCCAGAGATTAGTGGTAAAAACTACACATTGGCTGTGTCTCAATTCAGGGTCTGCATCCTTCGAAGGACCCAGCCTATTCGGCCGACGTGGGCTGCGTCCTCCGTCGGCCGAGTAGACCGGATGTTGACGGCTGTGAGTTTGGACAGGCCTAGCCTTCATGAACTCCCGCCCCTCCCTCGGCAAACGTTCCGTCGCCTAGCAACCGTGGAACCGCTGTGCAGAAGGGAGAAGGAACTTTAAACGATGGAGCTCGAAGTTTTATTTAGATCTTTAATCATTTCCTTGACTGTTGGAGAGCTAATTCGGAGAAAATACTTTAGACAAGCTGAGCCTGAGCAAAGATGTGATAACAGTGTTTAATACTTTCTAAGGGTCTTAATTTGACCAAAACCGATTTATCACCTTTTAAGACTTTAAGACCCAGCGGATACCCTCTAGTAAACAATTCTCATTTGTAAACCAAAATAAAATTCAAGAGTTTAATGCAGAACTGATTTTATTTAGATATTTATTTTACATGTACATGTTTAATCTTCCTTAACCATTTTTTTCTAGCAAAGTAAAAAGCTGTCAAAGTTCTCCCTTCTCTCCTGTGCCCTCTGCTGCTCTGCCTCCCTCTGCAGCCTCATGTCCTCCCTGATCAGCTCCAGAAGCTGGTCATCGCTGGCACCTTCCCCTGGATGCCCATTTTCTCCAGAATAGTCTTAACAAACATGTAAGAAAAGAAACAGGAAGAGAAAAGAGGGCAACGGGTTATTCCTTTGATGTTTTCACAGAAAAAAATAAACTCAAACGAGTTTTTAAAATATGAGATGTTATTGTACCTCCATGCCACAGCCGCTGAATACTTTGCTCCAGTGATCATGTGGTCCATCTTCCCCCTGAGCTTAATAAATTCCCTGGTTTTCTCTTGTACCTAAAATACAAACTTCTATTAAAATCAGGGGGAAAACGTAGCGGGAGAAGTGCGACACCGAGCGCGGCCGAACATACGAGCCGAGACCGCAATACAAACACTTTTACTGTAACATTTCTAACTAAAATAACGTTCATGTGTCACAAAAAGTCCTTAACCTAACAGTTTTCAAGTTTATACTGACATTTATGTGCGCAATCCTCTCCGACAGCTCCCGCTTCACTGTCCGCCATTGTTTTTAAGTTTTTCTGCCGGCCGGCCCGCAAGGCATCTTGGGAAATGCTACCTATTGAAGGATACACCGGACCCATCCTTCTTGCAGGCGAAAAGAAGGCCGCATTCGTCGACCGCATTTGAAGGAGTCTTCGAATTGGGACAGGACTAGTCGCGGCGCTGTGACGAATCCGGCCGACGTAGGATGCAGACCCTGAATTGAGACACAGCCATTGTCACTTTAACAAGAAAAAAATGTTAAAACTAAATAATCCTAAATAATATGGAGTTGTTTGAAGAAAACATTGTTATATTGCATTAGTATTGTTACAATTAGCATATTATTATTCATTTACATTAAACTAAAGCCCCTTGCGCCAAATAAAAACTGCAAGAGTGGAATGTTTTCATAGATGTTTTTCTTGCTGAGGAAGTTAAAGGGCAGTGTGCATGTAGATCAGTGGGACATGATTTTGTGAAATTCTCAAGAATTAGTGTACTGTTTGTAAAGTTTTTATTTAAACAGCTGCTGATATGTTTGAATGTCTTTTTTTAGTTGTTTTCATCAGTGTTGTCCATCTGTTCTGTCCTCTGTGGCAAGATCCCTCTTGAGACAGAGGTTCTGATCCTAACGGGTTTATCTGGTGGACAGAACTTTGAGGATTTTCAGAGATTTGGGTGATGTATGAGTATTTGTGGCCAAACTTGTGTATTTGCTGTGCAGTAGCCAGTGTTTCGTCGGAAGCTCTGAAGGATGACCAGTTAGTGAGCCAGTTCTCCCAGATGTGTGGAAACCCAGATCCAGATGGTTGGACCTTCAGGTGAGAATCAGCTGTTTAGCAGCAGGTCGAATTTCATTTTAACGTGGACGTTCCTGTTGTCCCTGGGCAGGTGTTCTCAGCTGGAGCTTCATGGCTGCATTCTGACAGAAATCAGTCTGCTCATCCAGCGGGATGGAGAGGACACTGGTCAGAACACTCCGTTCAGCTGCCATGTTGGCGAGATTGTGGTGAGGCTTTACCCTCAAGAATGAACAAGGCTGGGGTTGAAAGGGATCACATTTTTAGGAGGGGGATGTTTGTGTGTTTTACTCTGTATTTAATAGAAATGTTTTTGGTGTGTGTGTGTGTGCGTGTGTGTGAGAGGTGCTGGATGTGGCTAGTCTCCAGGTGCCCCCCTATGCGGTCCAGGGTCTGTGCATTGATGACGTTGTTTGGATGCGTGGTGCTGGTCCTTCACCAGAGACTACGTCCCCCCTCCTGCGCCTCGGTGCCACTCTGCGCTGGGAGTACCCAGCTGAACTGGTTCACCACTTCAGAGTGTACCAGCGATGGCTGAGAGGACCTGATCCCAGAATTCCTGCAGGTCAGCTACAGCTCGTGGGTCGCGCCTACTCCGGTCTGTTCAGGGTAACGGAACTGGTGGTGCCAGAGCCCCCCAGCCTGGTGGAGCTGGTGGTGGAGCCAATTATCTGGACGGGCCTTCCGATCCCTGAAAGCCACTGGGGGAGGAGACAGCTCAGCTATACGGAAGGCATTCAACAGTAATTTTCAACACACATTGTCAGACTGAAAAACACCAAATTGTTCCTCCTCACGTGTCAGTGGCTTCAAGTTTTACAGATCAGAGGTGACCTGCGGCTGACTAGTCCGTGCGAACCGTTAGGTGTGAAAGTCACTATTTAACTATCACAGTATCCACCAGCCAACCCAGGAAGTCTGTCATGATAACATCTCTTGTGTCTTGATGCTGCACAACTCCCTCTAAATCAGTTTCCCCACACCTCCACACAGTGGACAGGAAGATAATAACCAGGATGTTGCCTCAGTTGAGCTGAGTGGATTGGACAGGAGGAGCAGCACAGAGCCGGCATAGTTTTAGTGAAGAATGAAGGAGCGTTGCCAACACGATGAAAGCCGGAAGCACTCTCAAAAGATGGACTGGTGGATGAAGATTTAACTTGTTTACTTCAAGCATTTGCTAACTTCATACATTTGATTTAGATCAGAGAAAATCCATGTCTTGGTGAAACCATTGTTAAAGCTGGTAAACACAAGTATATCAGATCATTTAATAAAGGTGTTGAACACTCGTTTCATCAGTACAGTTGCAGTGAACTCTAGTGGGAATGAAAATGAATGCCCTGTAAGTCGTGCTTGTCCAGAAGCACCTGTTTCAACAGCTGGAGAAGAAAGTAGCTTCGATGGCAGGATTTGGAGTCTTTTTTCCTGCTATTTGGACATCTCAACCTCTGACTGGCTAACCGCAACTGGACTCTACCACTGACTCTGTTTGCTCTGGGACGTTGATGTTTTATCTCCACAAAAAACACAAGCCTGGAGGAGTTCTGCTGTGTGGCAGAGTTGCTAATGCTAACAGTTAGCTTCTACTAGTAGAGACATTCTCTGCTGTTTTCTGGACGCTTAACCAACAACAGCCTTCCCCGCTGTGAGTCAAGACGGAGTCCATGAATGTTGGTGACAGCGTGACGTAGATCTGTCAGGATTTTCTAATCCTAGAGTTTCACCGTCTGTTTTCTGTCAGAGCAAATGCAGGAGATCGGTGTAGGAGACTATTGTTATGTAACTCAGAGTGACTGATTATAATCAGAAATAATCATTAAAAATTGTTGCTCAGTGAACCAGACTGTTAACTTTGTTAGAAAATCTCTTTCATTCAACTTTGAACAATTTTTTCGACAGCACCTTGAACAACGCTGATGGAAGAGTCCTGAAAACCAGGCCAGACGAGCATGGGCGATCTTAGGGATAACAATGCTAACCGTTTTGGTACTAGCTCCGACCACAGCTACGCTAGCGATGCAACCATCTAACGGATTTTAACGAGGAATTTCCACCAGTGACCCCAACTAAACCACCAATTCTAAAGAAACGCGGTCAGAGTGAGTCTGAGAATGTCACTGCCTTGTAAAAAGTTCGATAATTATTTTTTGGTACTTTTCCCCATGGAGTTCCGCTGAGAGTGACAAAAATGACATGTAGGGTTGGAAACAGACTTTACAGCTCTAAGCTCCTTTGCTCCACATTTAGCTGCCCAGTAATCTGAATGGGTTGATTGTACAGGTGGAGGGACTCTTGAGCTGATGAAATAATTCTGGAAATGATCATCTATGTCTGGATGGAAATATTAACACTCCATACTGGTTTCCAGAACAAAATCATTCAGAGCCATCTGAAGTCAGCGTTTAGATAACTACTTTGTCGGCCCATCCAAACTACTTCTTGACTTATTAGACCCGTTTATAAGTAAGAATCTCGACATAAGGATTGTGAAACAAAGTGAAAAATACATTTTTATTGATTTAATGCCTGATAAAAGCAGAACTTAATTATATTTGGCACGAATAAAAAGAAATCTGAAGGTGGTTCACTGATGATTGTTGATTGTCTGAGCCATCCCAGCTGGCAGAGAATTGCCTGAATTAGTCCTGGTGCACGATCATCTTCAGCATCTGTAAGGCCATAGGCCCCTGGTCGGATGGGATCTAGAACAGCAAAGAACAAATGATCACTCACAGCTGGAAAGGGAAACAGCTGCAAATAATCTCCAGTTTCTCAAACGCCATCTTTAGATTATGAACTTCAGGTTGACCTGGTGTTTCCATTGTTGGAGTTTCAGTATCATTTCTGGGAGAGGAACTGACCGTGAGATCAGACGGCCTGGTCCTCTCAGCTGTTGTGTCTCCGTACAAATTGAGTCGTTTCACGACTTTGCACAGATGTTAGCCTATCGGGACTGCTTCGGCCGTGAGTGATGTCACCGATCAGTGCCAAAAAGCATCCACAGTAACAATAAAAAATTTATTCTGTCAAAGTATGGCAATTGAATCCATTCGGAGGACTGGGACGGCTGCTGTGTGATGTAAAATGTGGCGTTTAATGACCAGAAGCACCAACTGTTACGGTGCTCTGAGAGATGACGAAGCCCCGTGTTTATGTCGTTGTGCGGGATTTCTGCTTCGTTCATCGATGCTGGGGGTTTAGTAATAGGGGTTTTAAAGCGGCATGAACGGCGCTTCACCAGCTACTCATAATTTTACTAATGCTGATTGTTTAGGACGTCTGCTGATGTCATTTCCTACTGAGTTACAACCAATCAGTTCGAGTTAACCAAAAGTTTCCCTCAGCTACCCTCCTGGGTCTTTACAAGTACCTACTTCTGTCCGGGTACTCTGTTGGTTCCTGGAAAAGTCCCGTTCAGCCGGCCCGGTGAAATAGACACGTGCGTGTCGGGAAGTTCTGGTAAAATTACCCTGAAGTTCTGGTAGTGGAAACTTTGAAGTCTACCTTGTAAAGTTTGGTGTAGACCAACCGTAAACCTTCAGGGTTCTAATCCTGACATTTCACTTATTATTTACTAGACATTAAAGCAGCTGAGCATAGCCCAGATAGGGTGGTACCATGTGACCAGCTTTGAGGATCCAGTAGAAGGCAAAGTTCTTGTAAGTCTTGTAAAAAGCTCCAGTAATGCCTGGGGAGACGGGGTCATCCAGGGGGGTCCACCTCAGCTTGTTGAAGCTAGGAATCCCTTCCCACTTCAGCTGTTTCACCCACATCTCCTGACCTGCAACAGCAAACAGAGCTCAGGGCGGAAACGCCTAGAAGCTTCAGCAGCAGGGCTCATGTTGGTTACTCACCCATGGTGTCCACTATGAGATCCAGTTGGCCATTGTAAACCGTCACATTGACTCCAGCTGTCAACAGCTGGTCGACTACATCCACCACCGGCTTCATGAAGTCTCCAGCCATTTTGCTGAATACTTCTTCTGCCTGACCTGAACAAAGCAGACAAAGGTCAACCACAGGAAGTGTTACGGAGCAACCTACGACGGGAAATCTGGCTAAACGGTTCACTCGGAATGAAGCACCTCCCCATGTGACATTCTGAGGGATGATGGCCAGTTTCTTCCTCACTGATCCATTCATCAGCTCGCTCAGTGATTGGCTGTGGAGGGGGTAGATGTGGCGACGTGCCAGCAGAGCTGATTGAAAGAAGATAATCACACTGGTTAAAGGTTGAGATCTCAGTTATGCTGATGAGGGTTTGAATTCATTTTATGAAACCAAACCCAGAATTTCATTTGGCTGCTGGGTAACAAGAGTCCTACAGATGAAGCTTTCTCCTTCCGAAGAGCCGAGTTTCCCATCTTCTTCCTGCTTGAGTATGTTATAGAAGTTGACTCCATTGGTGTTCTGGAAGGGAAGTAGTTGGTTTGCCGATGTGAACCAGAACATTTTTCCTGCCATAGAATTCCTACCAGGTTCTGGTACCAACCTGCTCCACCACCGACTCTGTCACAGACCACAGCTCAGTGGCTTTAAGGAAGTCCTGCTTCGCCACAGCTTGCTTCACCTGCTGTGCTGCATTGTTGACATCGGCCAGGCCATAGTCATCCAACAGAGACTGCACACGGAAAATCGCATGAAGGCCCTACATAACATCTCAGAGCCTGAATCGGTAGCAGCACTTCTGTGTTACTTACTGTGGTGTAGAGATATGGTCCCCAGGTCATCACGGAGTCTGAGAACGAAACACAAGTCTCAGTGAGGAGCTATTTACAACACAGGCATCAAGCTAATCCTAAAACATTCCCACAATCCTCTGGATTTGCTACTCCTTTGCTTCTAGCTGGACCATTGGCTTTAAACACTGTTAACCAAAAAGTTCCAATCTCCAAATTGGAGCTCGGTGGTGTCAAAGGAACAGGAACTGGCTTCTTCCTCATTCACTCATCAAGTTCCACAAAGAAATGTTCTTGTTTCTTTTTCTTTCTACATTCCTCTCTTCATTTTTACACTGAGTCTATCTTTGGTTCCAGGGCAATCGTTCTCTTTCACTGAAAACGCAGTCTGGCTGTCTCCGTGTATTTGTATGGCGCCTTCTTAAGGTTCTATAACCCCCCCAAGGCGCTTCACCACACAATCAGTCATTCTCCCATTCACACATTCACATGCTGGTGGGGATGAGCTACCGTGTAGCTACAGCTGCTCTGGGGTGCACTGACAGGGGCGAGGCGTGCTGAACAAAGGCGCCACCGGTCCCTTCGACCACCACCAGCTGGCAAGGCGGGTTAAGCGTCTTGCCCAAGGACACAACAGCAGAATTCTCTGGTCGGAGCCGGGATCAAACCTGCAACCTTCGGACTAGTGTACAACCCGCTCTACCTCCTGAGCTTCTGCTGTCCCACAATAATAAAACAAAATGTCATCTTTGGACCCACCCACTGGTTGCTTAATGCTCCTCCTACAGATCTGGGTAACCTGGAACCGTTTGTAACACATTTATTACAGATCTGGGTAACCTGGAACTGTTTGTAACACATGTATTACAGATCTGGGTAACCTGGAACCGTTTGTAACACATTTATTACCGATCTGGGTAACCTGGAACCATTTGTAACACATTTATTACAGATCCGGCTAACCTGGAACCATTTGTAACACATTTATTACAGATCCGGCTAACCTGGAACCATTTGTAACACATTTATTACCGATCTGGGTAGCATGGAACCGTTTGTAACACATTTATTACCGATCTGGGTAAGATGGAACCATTTGTAACACATTTATTACAGATCTGGCTAACCTGGAACCGTTTGTAACACATTTATTACAGATCTGGCTAACCTGGAACCGTTTGTAACACATTTATTACAGATCTGGCTAACCTGGAACCGTTTGTAACGCATTTATTACAGATCTGGGTAACCTGGAACCGTTTGCAGCACATTTATTACAGATCTGGTGGTTTAATTGGATTGAGTTTTAAACTTTTGAGGAACCAATTAGTTTTTTTAAACAGATTCTTTCATCCAAAGTGAAATCATTTTTATTTTTAAGGACTTTAAATGGGAATCCATGTTTTTATTACTTCCCACCTGGATTACACTAACTGGCTGTACATTGGTGTCAGCTCTTACCACTACAGTGGCTTCAGAATACAAAGGAGCCATATTATTGATCAATTGGCCGCCTCCTCTGATGTTTACCTCAATTTCAAAAGTCTTCTTTGCTATTTAATCTAAACACCACCAGCATTTGTACCATTTCTTGGGTCGTTTTAACATTTGTGATTTCAAGTTCAGACATTTCTTAAAGTACATTTTAAATGAGGAATCTGCCTCCAGCTCAAAGTCAGTCATTTTGGTTAGGTTGGTTAGATAAATGGCAGCACGTGATCTAGAGGAAATGGTGATCTGAAACTGACAGGAACCTGATCAACGTGTTTACTAAGTTGTGTGTTTGTGCTCTACAACAGTCCAGTGAGACCATTGTAGATAAGAACCATCAGCTGAGCTCCAGGTCCAAAGACTGGCTGATACTGACCAAGTGGGGAAATCCATGAGTCTCCAAGTGCTACACCAGCAAAGTTGCACTTCACTGACCCTTTGGCTATGGCCTAAGACCACAAGAGACAGATTGTTTTAGAAGATATGTTGGTTGATTCTTTGTTCCCATGTAGAAGTTGTTTGTTGTGAAATTCTTAAACACATTGAAACACAAATATGTTTTCTTTCTAACCCAGAGCTCCAGGCTTAGGGTTACCTTTGTGAGCTCCAAAGAAATGGCAGCTGCCATCTTTCCTCCATATGACTCAGAGAAGATGTAGAAGGGGATGCTCTGCAAAAATAAATGTGTCAGTACTTATGGCTGGCACTGGAGAGAAGAACTCGTGTGGAAACCTTTCGGGAGAATACGCATGCGTGCACACACAGATACATGGAACTAACGTGCAGCCCTTTTGAGTTCTTCTGTCTGTAACACAACCGTAGCAACGCCCAGAAACCTTTTATCTCTGTGTAGTTTTAAAGTGAGACAAACCTGGAAGTCAGACTTCAGAGTAAAGAAGTGGCGGAGCAGCACCAGCATGTCTGAGGCTACCGTGGCCACATCTGTGGCGAAGCCGTCCGGCCTTTCAGCGTAGCTGAAGCCAGTTCCTACAGGGTTGTCTACAAACAACAAGCTGGCTGTCTGGACCTGGGGAGGAAACAATTCAAACACAAAAAATCACTTACAGTAAGTTTTCAAATCACAGAAGAAACTGACTTTAACCCCATTGTAACAGAAATAATATCCGTTCCTCTAGTTGACCACGACTATGGGTCCATTTAGAGTAGCTAACACACATTACAGCCGACCACCTTCAAACTAACCAAAACACCTTGTGTTGTACTTGATGTCCATTTAGTTAGAGTGTGAATGAGTGAAATGACTAAATGAGCAAAGGAAACCATCTTACCCAGCTTGTCTTCCTGGGCTGCAGATCTCTGTTCAGTGGTCCGATCTCTTCAAAGTTCCCAAAGCCAGTTCCTGATCCTCCTGGCCCCCCCTAAAGTCGAGACATAAGAAGGATCCTGCAGCTTCCACATTCACAAGCCTCGTACGGTTTCTACACAGGTTGTGAGGGGTGCAAACCAATTCTCATTTATCTGACCAAAGATGGCTGGCAGTTGGTGACTACGCTTCAAGAGACAATGTGAAGTTTTTACCGTTAATCTGGAAATATCCACTGAAATGTTGATGAAAATGAACTAAATCATACCTGGTCGTTAAAAAGTATTTGTGGTTTTGTAACATATAACCATAAAAATCTGGTCTAAAATACATGGGAGGGGGTCTGAGGCCCCATCCCAAAACCCACACTTGGCCAGGGGTGCGAGTGCGTAGGGTGCCCCAATTCTCAAGTGCGGAAGATGATCACGCCCCTTATGCACCCTTGATCCGCATCGATGCAGACTTGGGTGAAGGTTATTACCCACAATCCATGACACAATGCTCTCTGTCCCAATTTGGCAATTATTTGTACACTTGTGTACCACACACTCAGCCTTCCTACAAGTGCGCTTTGCTGAAGACTGTAGGGCGCAGGGCGAGTGTTGGGATTGGGCCCAAGTCTCTGATTAACACCATGTTTCCTCCTACTGGAGCCAGTGAGGACAAAACGCATTTACTGATTTGTAACAAGCGGTCGCAAAACGTTCGCCAATCGTAAACATTGTTGTTTTACACGTTTATCTCTTAGCTTGTTGCCAGTGAGACGTGCTTGTCCTTTTGCTGGAGGTTGTGCTTTCAGGGATTTTTGGCCCCAATGGCCATCCGTTGGTAAGGTC
The DNA here is from genome assembly GCF_043380555.1 of Nothobranchius furzeri. Taxonomy (NCBI): domain Eukaryota; kingdom Metazoa; phylum Chordata; class Actinopteri; order Cyprinodontiformes; family Nothobranchiidae; genus Nothobranchius; species Nothobranchius furzeri. The sequence continues at coordinate 11,418,012 of NC_091758.1, read as the reverse complement.
TTACTCAAACACAAAAATACCGCTTGCTTGCAATGATTTAGGTATGTAGTGCCACTCTATTACCAGTGTATTGTCATGTGTCTTGCCCATGTATGTCTGATCTCTGAATTGTGTGTACTGAAACTCTAATTTCCCTCTGGGATTAATAAAGTATCTTTGATTTGATTAAAACACATGCCACTTTAAATTATTCACCCTAGCTTTTTTTTCAAGAACAGATGTGATGATTCAGCAGAAATACAGCAGACGAGTGGAAACAACCCAGGCTCCTGTTTTTACCAAATCACAAAAACCTCCCAGTTTCAGGGAAACGATTAACCACCCACCTTCAGAGAGACGGGTAGTTCCTCTTAGTCAGCAACAAATAGAAACAGCATTAGTGTTACTCAGCCAGTCACACTTGTCAGTTTAATACAACTGGTTCTTTAGAGTCTGAGATGTTTTTCCCTTTTTGCTTGAAATGTTCTCCACATACTGATGGCAACCAGTTAATTAAAGGTTTTGTCAAAATAAAATGAATTCATTTAGAAATGTTCAATAAACCCTCCTCCAGCCATTCTGAATGTCCTGTTCTTATCTGGACCTAAATGTTGTTTAGAATTGAGCGAACTGACTAAACACATGACACAGACGTTTTCCTCTAAGAAAACAAAAACAAAGTACAATCCAGGACCCCCTGCAGGAGTAAGCAGAAGACATCCAGGAGCTCCTCTTTACCTGCAGCCACATAACCAGGGGCAGATCCTTATACTGAGCAGCCTGGCTCTCAGCATAATAAAGCCACCAGAACATGTGGGCTCCGGGTCTCACTTCCACATAGTCCCATGCTTCTGTGCAGCCTGGCGGTTCAGAGAGTCCTGCAGCGTGAACAAAAACCCTCCTTACAACCATGCCATTAAAAACTAGGCTGCGCTTTCGTTTTGCACTCAGCAGAAGAAAAAGAGAAAAATGATAAACACACATCAAAGTATTTAAAGAGCGTTAAATACAAACCAGAAACAGAGCCCTTGTAAATGATACTAGACAGAATAACGGACAAAAGCAGAGCCATCGTTGAAGACACCCGTCTGAACCGAAAACTGATGAGAATGTCACATGACTCCTCCCAGGATCAGCTGACCGGAAAAGACTTTTTGTTCTAAGAAACAACGACAAAAGAAAACAGTCAAAACGGCTTAAATGAATGCTTTCAAGTACATAACATAAATATTAATTCTTCTTTTGTGAATCGGTGTTTGTAATAGAAGAAGATTGGTCTCCAGGCCAGTAGGGAGCAGTGTTTACAAAATTATTTTCGTCTTATTTTGAAAATTCCAAAAGGAAGTGGGCACACATCCGCTTTCTGTTCAGCCATGGCTTCTCCTGACAGACTTATCCGGCTCCGCTTGTTCTTTGACTACCCTCCGCCGGCTGTGGTCGGTTGCCGGATGTGCTGGCTGCTTGTGGACCTGAAGGCGTGCCGCGTGGTGGCGGACCTGGAGAGCCTCATCCGGCAGAAGTTTGAGTTCAGCCGCGGGAGCATCCTGAGCCTGTTCGTGGAGGACTGCTACCTGCCTCACACCGAGAGCATCTTCGTGGTGCGGGACAATGACAGTGTCAGGTGCGAGTGTTCTGGTCTCGGGGCCACGATTAGAAAAAGACGGCAAAAGTTTGACCTACTGACTCTGCCGAAGGAGCCAGTCTGTACAGGTCATGCTGGGAGGGAGTTGAAGGCACCACTTGTGTCAAGCCAGCCTCCAGATGGAGACTTGCAGTCAAGCCAGCCTCCAGTTTATTGTCGGTTTCCCGTCTATTCAAAGTATTACGGGAAGGGATGTGGAAACCGGATTTCAAAATAAAAGTCAACTTCTAGTGAATGAACAGATATTTTAAGAACATTGTAACATATAATTTAGGCTTGTTCACGATTAGCAGCCTGTCAATATCAAGGCCATTTTATTTTGGATTTCAAAGTAAAAGCCCTGTGAATTTTCAACTCAGTCTGATGTTGCCTTCCATAATAAAGGCCTTTTTAAATTGCCCATATACGACCAAACTTTCAGTGATTTCAAAATGCTCTAAAATGGAAAATTGCTGTTTCCACAGGGTAATTCCACTTTTGATCAAAAGTATACAACCCCACAGTGATACCTTATCAATATCAAGTCATTCTGATGTTGCCTTCCAAAATAAAGGCCTTCCAAATTGTCCATAATTGACCTACCTTTAACGATTTCAAAATGCTCTAAAATGGAAAATCACTGTTCCCACAGGGTAATTCCACTTTAGATCAACAGTATACAACCCCACAGTGATACCATATCAATATCAAGTCATTCTGATGTTGCTTTCCAATATAAAGGCCTTTTTAAATTGTCCACAATTGACCTAACTTTCAGTGATTTCAAAATGCTCTAAAATGGAAAATTGCTGTTTCCACAGGGTAATTCCACTTTAGATCAACAGTATACAACCCCACATGGAAACTATATCATTATCAAGTTGGTGCCTCAATGTCTCCTGGCAGCCCTTCTTTCTTGGGCTTGGGTCAGTCTGTTGGTGGCTATCGACTGCTGGGGTGTGCGTGGACTCTGGTGCTGGTGGGACCTGGGCTGTCTTGGGGGCCAGTGATCTCACATTGCCCATTATGATCGATGGAAGAGATGGTTTGAATTTCCGCTTTCTCTGTCTCCGTTTTGCTCCCGCTCTGCACCCACGCTTCTTGCGTTTTAGCTCATTTGGGATTTGTGGCTTCAGATGAAGTATTATTTCAGCCTTTCCAATGTTAATCAGCTGCTCCCGATTGTAAACCAGCTTGTTGCCATGGTTACGCATCATAACAAATGCTCAAAAAGTGAAAAAAGCTAAAAAAAAAAAAAATAGCGGTAAAAATCCTCCAGGCTTCACAGCACCAGAAACAGAAAAGTAAAATGTCCAAAAAATACAATTTTTCTTGAGAAACTAGAAGGAAAAAATGTCCAAGAAAAGGCAAAATTTACATATAGTCAACAGAGCTACTCCAACATGCAGCCGCCCAGAGCAGCGCAGTTCCGGAAAACAAATCAACACTCTTGGTGACAAATCCATATATAGACACCCAGAACACAGTGATTCACACAAACACAGCTTAGACTTGCACACATACGTAACCACACACACACAAACATATTCTATAAGATATAGGTTCAAACACTTAAAGCACTGTTCACTTCCATCCATTTGTTACTCAGTCGGGGACCCATGAGCCAGCTGGAAGAGGAGGAGGCTCCTAGTGTTTTGTTGCTAATAGAATGTCTGACTCATGACTGAAAGATATTTGTGTTTGCCAGGGTGAAGGTGGACTGTCCATATCAGGTGAATGGACTCAGCAGCTGTTCCATTACAAGTGAGAGCTGCAGGAAGAGACAGAGAGACTTGGTAGAAGCTGAACTGGAAGAGGAAATTCTGCCTGCTAAATGCAAAAGAAAGAAGAAGAAGAAAAGGTCCAAGACAGACACATCAGAGGTGGCCGATTTTTCTGGGACTGTCGACAAGAATTCTCAAGACAAGAAACGCCTAGAAGAGAAGACGGCTAAAAAGAAAGCAGCTAAGCGGCAGGCTGCCCTGAAACCAGCTGAATCTCAGCGCAAAAGGCCAGATTGTGTCGATGTAGCACAAAAGAGCATCAACAAGGTCCCAGGATCACAAGTAGGGAAACCAAATGACCCCTTGTCTGATTCCACTAGTAAGAAGAAAAAACACCGTAAAAGCAAGTCATCGGCTTCAAACCCCAAACCAGCCCCCACCAAAACCCAGCCTCCATTGTCGTCCTCTTTAGAAATGGACTCCTGTTTAGATGAGGCTAGCACTGTCAAACTACCACCAAAATCTAGACCTCTAGCATCCCCTGCCACCACACATCCTGCACAACCCAATAACTGTTCTCAGAAACACCCTGCCAGTATAGCTGAGGCTTCCTGTGACAAGTTGCTGGAGCCTTCCAACCAAGATGGTGAAGAGGACATTCAGCTGGTTATCAAACGTCCACAGCAACTTGCCCAAAGCTTGGCCAGTCACAGCCACTGGCAAGGCCCCGCGAGGACGTTAGACCAGCCCCGGGCTGACCCAGGAGAGGGAGGTAGAGTTGAAGGCAACAAGACTGATACACATATGGATTCTGTCACCAACATGTCTGCACTGGTTCAGGTTAGTCTCAGCATTTGTCCTGTGTGTTTGTCCGTCTGAGAAGGAAGTTGCTGTTAACGAGGATCCATTTCAAGGTTGTTATTTTATTCAGCGAGGTTGTTTTCTGGTGTAGTCCCTGATTTTTGTGCAGGACTAAGAGGCTGTCGGATTTTGTTTTTGTGCAAAAGCATCAAACTGTCGAAGAATCACCTTCTCAGTGGCCTAGTGGTAGAGTGTCCGCCCTGGGACCGCGAGATCGGGGTTCAAATCCCGGTAGGGTCATACCAAAGACTTGGACCCAGAGCCTCCCTGCTGGACACTCGGCTCTAAGGGGTGGGATTGAGGGGTTAAACCCCCAAATAGTTCCCGAGCGTAGCTACCGCTCCCCGGGGATGGGTCAGATGCAGAGAAGAATTTCACCAGCGAGTGACGACTAATGGGGTAACACTTTGGTTTAGGGAACACGAATTAATCATTATCTGCCAATTAATATGCATATTAATGGACTACTAAGTCTGAACCAGTCATTATTGAGCACTTATTAAGCACTTATTACTAATGCCGTAATTCTAACATTAACAGGTCATAAATTAGGAGTTTTATCAAAATAAGCCATTCATAATGGTTTGTTGCTGAATAAAGCACATCCTAATTAGCTCATGTCAATATGTGGCTTTTAACGAAGTAATTCAAGGGGAACATATTCTTGCCTTTACTAAACTACTAGTAATTAGGTATGAACAACATCAGACTTTAGAATGGGGAACATATTCTTGCTTACAAGTGGTTAATAGATTGTTGTTTAGGCTCTATTAACATGTGGAGTTTGGTGTTTATTTACATAATACCAGAACATCATATTTTTGGTTATTAATGCAGAATAATTATTCCCCTTGAATTACTTCGTTTAAAGCCGCATATTGATTTGAGCTAATTAGCATGTGCGTTAATCAGCAACAAACCATTATGAATGGCTTATTTTGATAAAACTCTTAATTTATGACCTGTTAATGTTAGAATTACGGCATGAGTAATAATAGCTTAATAATGACTAGTTCAGACATGGTAGTCCACTAATATGCATATTAATTGGCAGCTAATTCATGGTGAATTTGCGTTCCCTAAACTAAAGTGTTATCGGAGTTAGACTTTATAAAATGTTTGTTTTTCTGAGAAGAAAAGGAACAAATGCATGTTGTCGGTCACAAGGGGGAGACAGATTGTTAGGTTGGCAGGAACATTTTAGCAAAGTAATGAAAAAAAAGGAAATCTGAGTTTGTTTGTACTCATTTGTTGCTGGAGATCGTTTCTTCTGTCCTAAAAAGTACAAGAAGCTGTTTGAACCTTTAAGTTGAAGGAGAAAAAAACAGATTGTGCTTTGTTGTTGGTAACTTTGTAGCTAGATTGATTGCCTGTATTTGTGAAGCGAAGCCTTAGAGATGACAGTTGGGGTTGTGTAAATGTTCGTCTCCTATGCACAGCAAGGGGAATGGAACGCTGAGGCTGGATTATGAAGTTGGCTGGTCTGTCGCTGCTCTAGTGGACCAGCACTGAGTAGTCTCACCTCTGATGCGACCGCTGTTGTTGCTGGCTGTTAGGAAAGACTCATTTTCTACACTACCTGCTGTTTTCTTTTAGAATGGAGAGAGCGTTCTTAAGGACTACAGCCCCATGCCCCTGCTAGCTGCCCCTCCACAGGTGGGGCAGAAGATTGCCTTCAAGGTACGTTAACTCCTCTACTATGAAACCGATTCAGCTGATTCATCTCTCGGTGAACCCTTTAAGTATTTCTGAGCCCGTTCATGTAAATGGATGGTTTCATGAAAGAACTGCTCTCATTGGTGCAACTCTTCAACTTGGTGGGGGTTAAAGGTCTCATTCACTGAGGAACCGTGTTCTTTTTGAAATGCCATCAGCAGTTGAGTGTCAAAGTGGTGATGAGGGAAAGTGGTGGTGTCCAGAAGAGGTGGCGGGAGAGTCCTATCCAAGTTGTTCAACAAGATCTTAGCGAGAGAGAGAGGATTCTTGTGGATTTGAGAAAAAGGTATTCTGGTGCAGATTTTTAAGAGCAAGTATAGAACTTTGCCAACTAGAGAGGAATAAAGCTGACGAGTCATGCTGTACATCTCCGAGAAAGAGAGGTGGAATTTGTGAGCAGAAGTACGCTTTTATGCCAGGAAAGAGTGCTATTATAGATGCTATTTGGCTTTATGGATGCTGATGGAGAAGAACAGAAGGCCAGAAGGAGATTCCCATCTGCACCGGGTCGGCCCGGGCCGGGTAGCCCCAGTCGGCCCCAGCCTGGCCCGGTTGATTCCATACATCCTTGTCTTAAGCCCATGTGGGCTGATTCTACCCACCAATCAGAGGCTTGCTCTAATGGAAGGTGTGAATTTGCTGTCAGCAGTGGGTGTGTTGGCCCTGGTCGGCCTGAAGCAGACCCCCTCCAGAAGAGGGCTGAGAATGAGCCTTGGTTGGCCCGGAAAAATACCAGGCCACCCAGATATGTAAGCAACCTACGCTACCCGGCCCGGGCCGACCCGGTACAGATGGGAATGGCCCATTAGAGAAAGTTTGTGGACCGCGCTGATAGAGGAGCTGTGGGGCAGGATGAGGTCTGGAGTGGCAGAGAAGTACAGTGCTCAGCATAAATGAGTACACCCCCTTTAAAAAGTGTGAATTTAATCAGCAGCTCCATGAACACGATTAATTTCCAGACTTTTCACAAGGCTGGGTTTTCATGAACATGTGTTTAACTCATAACATGAAATTAAGGTTAATAATAGAACTTAGATCACAAAATCTTCAGTTTTGCTAAAATTGGTTGAAGCAAAAATGAAAACCACCAACAAAAACTACTACATCTAGTATTTTGTATGACCACCATGATTTTCAGGGAAAGCACCAAGTCTTCTAGGCATGGGATGAACAAGATGGTGACATATTACATCATCTATCTTTTTCCATTCTTCAAGAAGAGCCTCTTTTAGAGCCTGGATGCTGGATGCAGTAGCGGTTTTAGGCACGGGCAGACAGGGCAGTTGCCCGGGGCGGCATTTTTTCATGACACAAAAGGGGCGCACAAGCGCTGAGTATAAAAAAAAAGGAAATCTGCGCCGCACCGAGGTTTTCTATTATCTGTCATATGACAGTGTCTGGATTGGAAACAGCAAGTTGGCGCCCCCTGCAGCTGCAGGCGCTCCTGCTGACTGAGAACTTTCACGTGCACCGTGTGTCTATGAAGAACAGGAAGGGGAGGGGTGCGGCGGGGGAATTCACCTCTGCGTCTTTCCCAAATGAAATGAGCGTGCAGGGGCTGAATCAACTGTATTAACATGGCTAAAGTCAATCACATCTAGATGTTCTTCCATATTTCATTCATAATATCATAAACACAGGCCTATCATTCTTTCAGGTTTCTCTGAATTGTGTGAAATGGCCGAATAAAAAAAAGGAAAAACAAAACGAGTTTGTGGTCACCCCCCCATCAAGGTCAAATTGTTTAGTCCTGACTAAAGGAAACTTACTGAGTCAAGAGCCAAACAGAAGAGATGAACATAAAAAGGCTAAAACCACCAGGTGCCCCATTCAGGGGGAAAAGGAAAAAAAAGAAAAAGAGGAGAAAGATAAAGGTATGTAGCTCTCATGATGCATGTTTTCAATTTTTTGAACCAGTTAACTGGGATTTTAATGGTTAAATGTGGTCAACTAATTGCTAACAGAGCTAATAGGGCTGAAATATTGAAACGAATATTCAAATGGTTCGAAAAAAGTCCTTGAATCATTTTTTACTGATTCAAACTAGGATTTGTTAAATGCTCACTGCAGCCTGTGGCCTGCCTGAACAACAACAAACACATGTTGATCATGTTCACATAATAAATAAAACAACTCTACAAGCAGAAGAAAACACCACAGTCACCACTAACTATCCTGTTTATTTATTGCAGATGGCTGCGCTGATTATTTTTTTACATGATTTGTTCTGTAAAAGTTGGTATTTTTGGTAGTCTACAGTTTTTTTATGTCAGTTTAAATTAAAATTTCAGAGGCAATTCTGAAATATTATGGATCACGATATCTATTGGAGATCTACCCCAACTTTTGGACTGCTCTGCCAGTCACTGTGGCTCAAGCTGAGCGGAGCTTTTCAAAACTTGATCAAGTCATACCTGAGGTCACCTATGTTTCAGGGGCGGCTCACTAACCTGGCTCTGATTAGTATCGATCACTCAGTAGGGGAGCAGATTTCATGTGATGACATTATTGATGACGTTGCATCAAGGTTAGGTTTTAATTTTAGTTTGTGTTTTCTATTCTAAGTGCAATGCTGTAGTGATTATCTTTAGTTTGTTATGTGTGAAATATTTTTGCTATGTAGAATATTTATTATCTATTATGTTCATATATTCTTAATATTTAGTTATTGTTTGTTTTTGTATATTTGATTCTATATATTTTGATACAGTATATAATGTATATTGCTGTACATTCTGACAACTTCATAGTAATTAATGTAAATATGTGCTACTTAGAAAAATGAATGTTCAATAGTCGTTCTAATAAAACATGCCTGTTTGTAGAAAACATGCGTGTGTTCATGCAGGTGGGGTGGTGGTGCTGGTGGGGGGGGGGGGGGTGTTGGGTGGGGGGCGCTCAAAGGGGGCCTCGCCCGGGGAGTAATTCGATGTAGAACCGCCACTGGCTGGATGGAGAGTGATGCTCAACTTGCTGCTTCAGAATTCCCCACAGGCGTTGGACTGGGTTCAGATCAGGAGACATATTTGGTCATTTGATCACCTTCACCCTGTTCTTCTGCAGAAATGCAGCAGCAGCTTTAGATGTGTGTTTTGGATCATTGTCGTGTTGGAAAAGTACACGACAACCAAGTGATGGCAGCATCTCCTCCCTCAGTAAAGAGCAGGACATTGTTGAGTTCATGACACCATCAATGAAATGCAGCTCCCCAACACCAGCAGCACTCATGCAGCCCACATAAGGACACCGCCACCACCATGCTTCACTGTAGGATCCATACATTTTTCTTTGAAATCCTCACCTTTACAACGCCATACAGTTTTGCAACCATTAGTTCCAAAAACAATGATCTTTGTCTCATCACTCCAGAGTCTAGAGTCCCAGTAGTCTTCGTCTCTTCCAGCATGGGCCGTGGCAAATCCTAGGTGTGCTTAATTGTGCGTGGGCTTTAGGAGAGGCTTCCTTCGTGGACGATACCCGTGCATGCCATTCCTCTGCAGTGTGCGCCGTACGGTGTCACGGGAAACAATCACTCAGTTCGGCTTTCTACAGCTTTAGCTAACTGCAGTGAACTTGCATTGTGATTTTCTTCAACCCTTCTCATCAGAAGATGCTCCTGTCGAGATGTTTACTTCCATGGACGACCTGGACGTCTCTGTAAGATGGTTGCACGTCCATTTTTCATAAATTTCTTGATCACTTTTGCTACAGTATTTTGACTGATTTGTAAAGCTTTGCTGATCTTCTTGTTGCCCTCACCGTTTTGTGTAGAGAAATGTTTTCCTTTCTCAGATATTTTGACATTTCTCTTCCATGTGGAGCCGTTGCTGACAGCATCAAATGGGAAGGGCTTTTCTTTAAGTAATGCCCTGTTATAGTCCCGTCTGCTGGACACCTCTTAAATGGGACAAAGAATGCAGTTTATCAGCAATCTAAAACTCTGCTTTGAGTCTCTTAAGAAGCGTAAGCAATATTCTTTTGGCTTCCATCTGTCCCAGGAGCCCTGATACAGGCCAGTCTAGACCCCCTAAAGCCTGGGGCACACCGGAGGCGGACGCGCTTCGTAGAAAGTCGAGCGATAGTCACAACATCACGCGGGACTTGAGAACAGAAAACGGGAAGCGACTCTATTGTTTATTCGTGATCAGACTTACCATCGTGTTTAGTGAGACTCAGATGTAGTAAAAATGGGTAAGTACGCTATTATTAGAATATTTTAGGATCAATAGTACTTTAAATTTATCAAAACTGCGGTTGGGTAAAGCCTGAGTCATGCTTCTGCGTCAGTGCGGAGACACGCAACGCCATTATCCATCCTTGTGAGCCTGCTGGAGAGCCTCGCAAGGATGGACGGAGTCGAGCTCTCTTTTATAAACATCCGTCCGTCGAGACGGAGAACGCAAGCTTGTGATTGGTCAGGGCACCGCTGTCGTCTACACCGCCGCCATTGCGCCCTCAAAAACAAAGAGAACCGAGAATAACTAGCGGCAGACACGGAGAATCTTGAAGAATACTTGGCGAAAAAACTCTAAAAATATGAACGTGTAATTCCCCCGTGACTGGAGGAGTGAAAAGATACGCACCAAGCGTTTTATTTGTGGACGGAAATGACAGGAAACGTGGGTTTAGAGGTGGCGAGCGCATGAAGAGGTGGAGGAGAATGAGAGACAAATTTGTCTGTGTTAAAAAGTCTCTTATATACAAAAAACACAATATAAACACACTATCTTGGACCGATACATGACAGGATACCACAGAACAGCGCTACGCCCTCTACTGTCCTGGTGGGGAATTGCTTTGCAACACTCCCCAGGAGACGGAGAAGTACGAGGGCAAAATGTCTCCGTCCGTGCGTGTCTCTCCCTTTTGGAGCTGATGGAGAAGTATAAATCCAGCTTTAGTGCCGGCGGTTGGGTTTGTGTCGTAAAGCCGTTCCGGGTCGTAGCGCTGTTGTAAAGTACTCCACGACGTCGTAAACAGCTGTGCGGCGCGGCCCGCTGTCATTAACTATAATGGCTTCTGTTTAAAATGGTGGCGTGGCGCGTCTGCCTCCGGTGTTGTTTTAATTTTTTTATTTTTTTTAGAAAAGATAACATACAAACAAAATGCACCTTACATTACATATTCAGAGAATAATCATTCCTTACATATTAAACACTTTCATGTATAGGAAAAAAAAGAAAATCTAAAGATGGAGTCACATAATTAACAGATTATTAACTTACTAACTCAAAATCTTCTACAGAGGAAATAAAAAAGTCAGCCTTTTTCTTTTTAACTAAAATCAAAGATTTAACCAATGATTTTGTCATTTTTCCAATAAGCTAGTGTTTGTTTGGTCTTAAAAAAGCGACATTTATGTATAAATTGTTTGCACAAAATTAATAACACATTAACACCATAATTAACTTTCTTTTCTTTCAAAAACACTCCAAACATGAACATATTTAAGGTAAATGGGGTAATTTGAATCCCACTGGAACAAAGCCAGGCATGAAAATCCAATCAAAATATTTGTATAAAATTGCACAAAAAAAATAGATGGTCTAGGTCCTCCTCTTCTGTTTCACAATATACACAATTACCAGCTTCTATACTGAATCTATCCCCAAGGAGTCTATTTGTTGGGTAAATTTTATTCAAAATTTTAAATTGGACTTCTTTCCCTTTAGGAGGGATAGGGAAGGTGATATATGTTTATGTTTATGTGCTTAGCAGACGCTTTTACCCAAAGCGACTTACAATTATTTTTTAACCTATAGGGCATGTTGTGATCTGTGGGGGAAACCGGAGTACCCGGAGAAAACCCACGCATGCATGGGGAGAACACGCAACTCCACGCAGAAAGGCGAGTTTTGAACCTGCGACCTTCGTGCTGCGAGGCAACAGTGCTCCATGCAACCACTGCGCCACCATGCAGCCTATATGATATAATCACTTCTTATTTTTTCAATTTCTTCCCTTTGTAAATCTTTTAATATGTAGTTACGTCTAAGTAAATTTGGAGAATAGACTCCTTAATGAAGATCTTAGAAACTTAATATTGCATTTAACATCACAAAATCGAATATCATCTATGTATAGTTGTCTTAACCTGGGGAGATGTCAGAATATATTATATTATTTACAACTATGTTTTTAAGTGACAGTGGAATGGATTTTATAACCCGATTAAATTTATTTTTAGAACATTGGATATTAAACTTTTGGCAAAAATCTTGATGTTCTAGAACATGTCCTTCTTTATCACGTCTGCCTCCGGTGTGCCCCAGGCTTAAATCAGCCTTGCTGTGAATAGAGCCGTTTACCCCTCCCACTTGGCCAGGGCATGGATATGCTAATGAGCTGCTTGTTGATTGGTTGTTTTAAACCAGACGGCCTCAGACTATGGAGACTGTAGACTGGATGGGGAAGGGCTCCACATGGTGACGTTTTTATGAGGTTTCTCAGAAAAGAAGTTCTTCTCAGGCATTTTAAACTTTCTAATTCACATAAAAAGTAGTTAACACACGACTTATACTTTTTGGCATCCTACTTTTATTCACAAACAAGAAAATGTTGGTTTAGAGTCTTTGTCCCCTTTAAATGAATCAATAGACTCACCTGTAGTTGAATGCCTGTTAATTTGAACTTTGTAGTCTTAAGTGTGGCTTTTCTCCTAAGATCATAATTAGGGTGTACTCATTTTTGCCACACAGGCTTGAATGAATTTGTTAGGAAACTCACTTTTTAGTTTGCAAATGAACAAATCTTGTTTGCAATCAGTGGCCGACATTTGTGGGAGTATTTTGAAGTTTGGTATCTCACAGAAAATGTTGGTTTTTAACAGAAAGGTTACGAAAGGTTTTCTGACAAATGTAGTGGGGTGTACTCATCTTTGCTGAGCGCTGTATGTTAGAGTGGTGCATGGTCTGCAGTCCCAAGCTATGGAGAGGGTGGAGACGAGGTGAAGAAGCATGTAAGGCAGGTTTGAAAATTTCAGGTTTGATAAAAGGGTTTTAGAAAAGGGGTGAAGCCTGCCATGTTGTCTGGCTACAGCAGTGGTTCTCCTCTGCTCCATGAAAAACACAGATGTGAATAATTCCAGTTGTGGTCTACTTACAGCTGCTGGAGTTAACAGAGAGCTACACACCAGAAATATCAGAGTATAAAGTGAGTGGAATCCTTTCTAAGATGTGGGCGCAGTATTTACCATAATAACTAAATAATTATTATTTTAGTTTAGTTAAATATTACATTCATAGATCTAACCTGTCTCGTTTCTATGTATCTTAGGAAGGAACGATTTTGAACTTTGACCCAATAACCAAACAGATAGAACTTGAACTTCTTTGTCCTTCTCAAGGTAGGAACCCACACAGGAGACTTACACACTTTAAAATGCTTACTTCAGTGCAATGATTTGTTAAAGGATTACCAATCAAAATGTGTCTTGGATTATATGTTCAATTCAGTAATAATTTGTTAATCTCAGAGGAAAATCAGATGCTGTACTTACTCATTATTGGATGTTCTCCAAAGACTCGTCATGCCTGAGTCTTGCTGTAAGGGTCTGTGTTACAGCAGACCAAGACTCAAAGCTGTTGTCGTATAGGGAAATGTGTCTGGCTGTACGGTAAGCAGCTTATTTCACTGCCCACTGAATGCCAAACCCATACATAGATGTTGGCACGACTCTTTTGGAGTTTAAGATTACTAGTCCCAATCACACAAACTAATACCTGGATGGAGTTTAAAGGTTCCATGTCATGCTAGTTTAAACCTTTGAGAGCAAAGGTAGGAACAGTCGTCGTCGTCTTCCTCTTATCCGGGTCTAGGTCGCGGGGGCAGCATCCCAACTAGGGAGCTCCAGACCGTCCTCTCCCCGATCACCTCCACCTTCTCCTCCGGCAGGACCCCAAGGCGTTCCCGGACCAGATTGGAGATGTAACCTCTCCATGTCCTGGGTCAACCCGGGGGCCTCCTGCCGGCAGGACATGCCCAAAACACCTCCCAAGGGAGGCATCCTGGAGGCATCCTGACCAGATGCCCAAACCACCTCAACTGACTCCTTTCGATCCGGAGAAGCAGCGGTTCTACTCCGAGTCCCTCCCGAATGTCCGAGCTCCTCACTCTATCTCGACGGCGACGGTGGCACAGGAGCTAAGTGCTCGCCCCGTAATCGGAAGGTTGCAGGTTCGAGCCCCGCTCAGTCTGTCGCTGTCGTTGTGTCCTTGGGCAAGACACTTCACCCACATTGCCTGCTGGTGGTGGTCGGAGGGACCGGTGGCGCCACTGCTCGGCAACCTCGCCTCTGTCAGTGCGTCCCAGGGCAGCTGTGGCTACATCGTAGCTCATCCCCACCAGTGTGTGAATGTGTGTGTGAATGGGTGAATGACTGATAGTGTTGTAAAGCGCCTTGAGGGGTTCCATGACTCTAGAAGGCACTATATCAAATACAGGCCATTTACCATCTCTAAGGCTGAGCCCGGCCACCCTACGGAGGAAACTCATTTCGGCCGCTTGTATCCGCGATCTCGTTCTTTCGGTCATTACCCAAAGCTCATGACCATAGGTGAGGATTGGGACGTAGATCGACCGGTAAATCGAGAGCCTGGCTTTCTGGCTCAGCTCCCTCTTCACGACAGATCGGCTCAGCGTCTGCAGTGATGCGGACGCTGAGCCGATCCGCCTGTTGATCTCCCGATCCCTCCTACCCTCACTCGTGAACAAGACCCCGAGATACTTAAACTCCTCCACTTGAGGTAGGACCTCTCTCCCGACCCGGAGTTGGCAAGCCACCCTTTTCCGGTCGAGAACCATGGTCTCAGATTTGGAGGTGCTGATCCTCATCCCAGCCGCTTCACACTCGGCCGCGAACCTTCCAACCAAGAGCTGAAGGTCAGAGCTGGATGAAGCTAGGAGGACCACGTCATCCGCAAAAAGCAGAGACAAGATTCTCCTGCCACCAAACTCGACACACTCCACACCACGGCTGCGCCTAGAAATTCTGTCCATAAAGGTAATGAACAGAACCGGTGACAAAGGGCAGCCCTGGCGGAGTCCAACCCTCACCGGGAACAGGTCCGACTTACTGCCGGCTATGTGGACCAAACTCACGCTCCTCTGGTAAAGGGACTGGATGGCCCTTAACAGAAAGCCACCCACCCCATACTCCTGGAGCGTCCCCCACAGGGTGCCCCTGGGGACACGGTCATAAGCCTTCTCCAAATCCACAAAACACATGTGGATTGGTTGGGCAAACTCCCATGCCCCCTCCATCACCCTTGCAAGGGTATAGAGCTGGTCCACAGTTCCAGGACCAGGACGAAAACCACATTGCTCCTCCTCAATCTGAGATTCAACTATCGATCAGACCCTCCTCTCCAGTACCTTGGAGTAGACCTTTCCAGGGAGGCTGAGGAGTGTGATCCCCCTATAGTTGGAACACACCCTCAGGTCACCCTTCTTAAAGATGGGGACCACCACCCTGGTCTGCCACTCCACAGGAACTGCCCCCGATGACCACGCAATGTTGCAGAGACGTGTCAGCCACGACAGCCCTACAACATCCATAGCCTTGAGATACCCAAGACGAATCTCATCCGCCCCCGGGGCTCTGCCGCTGTGTAGTTGTTTGACTACCTCAGCAACTTCTGCCCCCAAGATTGGACAGTCCATCCCCAGGTCTCCCGGCTCTGGTTCCTCCTCGGAATATGCATAGGTGGGACTGAGGAGCTCCTCAAAGTATTCCTTCCACCATCTGACTATAGCCCCAGTTGACGTCAGCAGCTCCCCATCCCCACTGTAAACAGTGTGAGCGAGTTGCTGCCTTCCTCCCCTGAGGCGCCGGACAATTTGCCAGAACCTCTTTGGAGTCGATCGATAGTCTTTCTCCATGGCCTCACCATACTCCACCCACGCCAAAGATTTTGCCTCGGCAATTGCCGCTGCTGCACCCCACTTGGCTATCCGGTACCTGTCTGCTTTCTCCGGAGACCCACAGACCAGCCACGCCCTGTAGGCCTCCTCCTTCAGCCTGACGGCTCTCCGAATCTCTGGTGTCCACCAGCGGGTACGGGGGTTGCCACCACGACTGGCACCGGCCACCTTGCGACCACAGCTAGCAACAGCCGCCTCAACAATCGCAGAGTGGAACAAGGCCCACTCAGAGTCAATGTCCCCCACTGCTCTCAGGACGCGGTCAAAGCTCTGCCGGAGGTGGGAGTTGAAGACTGTCTTGACAGGTTCTTCTGCCAGGTGTTCCCAGCAGACCCTCACTATGCATCTGGGTCTGCCAGGTCTACGCAGCATCTTCCCCTGCCATCTGATCCAACTCACCACCAAGTGGTGATCATTTGACAGCTCCGCTCCTCTCTTCACTCGGGTGTCCAAAACCTATGGCCGCAGGTCAGATGATACGACTACAAAGTCTATCATCGACCTGCGACCTAGGCTGCCCTGGTACCAAGTGTACCGATGGGCATCCTTATGTTCGAACATGGAACATGGTGTTTGTTATGGCCAAACTGCGGCTTGCACAGAAGTCCAATAACGAACCATCACTCGGGTTCAGATCAGGCGGGCCATTCCACCCAATCACACCCCTCCAGGTCATGCTGTCATTGCCCATGTGACCATTGAAGTCCCTCAGCAGGACAATGGAGTCCCCTAATGGAGCACTATCTAGCACTTGTCCCAGGGACTCCAAAAAAGGGTGGGTACTCTGAACTGATTGACCCATAAGCAAAAACAACAGTCAGGACCCGTTCCCCGACCCGAAGGCGCAGGGAAGCTACCCTCTCGTCCCCCAGGGTAAACCCCAACACACAGGCAGAGAGTCTTGGGGCCAACAAAAAGCCATCTCCAGCCCTCCGCCTCTCACCTGGAGCAACTCCAGCAAAGGAGAGTGTCCAACCCCTCTCAAGGACTTGGGTTCCAAAGCCAATGCTATGCATCGAGGTGAGTCCGACTATATCTACCCTGTACCACTCAACCTGTGTCACAAGCTCCTGCTCCTTCCCCGCCAGAGAGGTGACGTTCCATGTCCCAAAAACCAGTTTCCTTGTCTGGGGATCGGACCGCCAAGGCTCCCGCCTTGGTCTGCCACCCAATCCTTACTGCACCGGACCCTTCATGTTCCTCCTGCGGGTGGTGGGTCCACAGTTGGATGAGCCCATGTATCTGGTTTGGGCTGGGCCCCATGGGCGAAAGCCCGGCCACCAGGCGCTCGCTCACGGGCGTCCAACCCCAGATCTGGCTCCAGGGTGGGACCCCGGTAACCCTCCGGGCCGGGTACTCCGACTCTTGATTTTAAATCCATGAAAGATCCTCTGAACAATTGAGATGTCATTTATCTTGAATATGAGTTATTTTTGTCAGCCTGAATTTATACCCAGAAATAAAACGCTCAGTTTCAGTGAAACTCCGCTCTGGAAAACCGTGCCTACAGCGGCATCTCACGCAAGTTTGTTACTGTAGATGCTTTGGTGGTCCAGTGGTAAAGACCATCTCAGGTTGCCACGAGCTGAGGTGGGTTCAAATCCTGGTGTGGGCAATACATAATTTAGCCACCTGGAGCAGATTTCATGCTGTTATATTTGAGTTTTATGGATTATTTTCAGCAACATTTTTTGCGTCTCTAAACATTTTCTCTCTTTGTATTTGGTCGTTTCCAAGCAGCATCTTAGTTGATTTACTCGCCTCACCTCACATAGACTCACACTGGCTAAATAAACAAAGAAAGTAAATAAAACATTGTAGTCCTATTATTTTAAACAGTTTACCAATATAAGGTTGGAAACATCAAACAGACAAGTGCTGTTAAAAAGAAAAAAGTTACTTCTCACATGTGAACCTACTAGGGATGTGAATCTCAGTGCAACTCACGATTTGAGGTGCCGATTCGATTCAGAATCGATTCTCGATTTAAATCGATTCACAATCAATATTATTACAGAGTGTCAGTTCCAGGATTAACTGCTTGTTGTACAAGTTAGTTAAATCTATGGGACATTTTTCTTTGACTTTAAACTGTTCATGCTAAAAATAAAGCTAATTTATGAGGTAAAATAAAATTATTCTAAGACTGTAAACAGAAACAATCTTTTGACCAAAAGGCAACATTTATTTTTGCGTACCTTGTAAAATATAACAAATCTCTAGTTACCTAACAGTAGCTTTGAAAGGAATACGGTCAGATGCTTTTTAAGTATGTGTGGAAACAAGTTTAACGCTTGAGTCCTCAACCTGTTTAACAAAAGTGCCTCAGATTTCTTACAAAGGAAAATGTGTTCTCTCATTTCTCAATAACTTCAAATAAATACATGAGTAATCCTGAGTACTCACTTATCAACTTAGAAAATAAATATGAGAATATCTCAATGAGTATGGAAAAAATTACATTCAAGTGCCCTCTTATCAGCAGATTCAAACATAAATCATCCCAATTTATGGGACCACAAAAGTAAATGGAGTACTGACTATCCTTACAAAGATAAAAAAAAAAAAACAGACAAAAGTGCATCTCAAACCTGTAACATGCCAAATATTTGAGTTCTTGGAATCGATTCTGAATCTCTATAAATAAACAATCCCGATTCAGACTTGAATTGATTTTTTTCAGCACCTCTAGAACCTGCCCAACAACCTAACCACTAGACTACCAAGTCTGTTACATGACACTAGTCGCCACATATCCAGGGGAGACGGGTTTCAGACCAGAGACTAGCTTCCAGGGGACGAGCAGGGCCTGATGTTGGGAGATGAAGTGACATATAACTTATACATTAGGCTGTTTCAGGAATTTCAAAATAAAGTTTAAAATTTGCAGCTGAAACAGCAAAATGCCTGGATGCAGCCTAAAAATGGTTCTGGGGAGTTTTCTCATGAGGAAACAACAATTACGTCCTAAAAAGCTACCAAAAGGGATTTTTCATGTAATGGTCCCTTCAAAACCCTCTGATCCTGGTCTGACTGGAGTCCTGACTTTGCTGCTATGGCTGCTGATTTGGTGCCTCGGGATGACGCCCCTGTGGCTTTGAGGGAAGCGACCACCAAATAAAGTCACACAAAGTTTTTGTTGTCAAATCGAGCACCAAAGACTAGTGTACATTTTATTAAAGGCATTCATTTTTAATCTGTTTTTATTTCTAGGTATGGACATGTTTTTATTCTAGGTGCTTTTAATGTCCATGTTTGTTGTGACTTAGCTTCAGGAGGCGACTGTCGCTCTTCATTCATCAGCCACATGCTTCCGCTTAAAATAAAAGAAGGTGATGCGGCGTTGAGCCCCTTGGGCTTCTGTGAAGGTTACAGAAGATGTGTTTTGGGTTTGCAGTGCCATCTATCCACAGTAGACATTGAGTATAGGAGAATCTGAATCCTTAATAAACGAGAGGGTGCTCGCTGCAGAACCACAAAGGCGGAGCTGCACCATAAGGTGGAGCTGCACCAGGGTCAGCCCCGCCCATTCACGCAAACTCAGCCTAGCCCACTGACTTCCGTTTTTGTTTTCCAACTTCATCGCAAACTAACCTGACCCACATGAATTATGGCTGTTACTACTTTACAAATGTTAATGCTCCAATTAAACAAGATAAATATAACTTGCTACATGACAAAGCCTGAATACATCTTGAAATGAAACGATTTCTTTTAGCAGATATCTGCCCACAGCCGCTCTAACAATAATGTGGGGCAACAGCATGAGTGACTGTCATATGTGCTCTGGTAGTCCAGTGGTAAGATCATCTGAAGCAAATTTTGCTTCCCCCTCAGCTGATGCTGGTTCGATTCTCGGTGAGGTCGGCATCAATCTATTTAGCCAGCTGAAACATTTAATTTGTTTATATTTTAGTTGTAATGTTTATTTTCAGCAAAATATTTATGTCTCTAAAAGTTCTTTGAATTTGGTCGTTCCTAAACAGCATTTTAGTTGAAACTCTGCTCACAAATGGACTCACACTGGCTAAATAAACGAATAAATAAATAAACACATTAGTCATTGTATTGTAAACGGTATACCAGTAAATTGTTGTAAACATAGCACTGGCAAGTGTAGCTAGAAATTAAGAAAAGGGGTTGTAATCTACCTAAGATTTCTGCCACTGGGAGTCGAACCTGCGCAAAACTATATGCCAACCTGCCTCCATAGCCCCTACCCCACCACATCTGATATGAAGTAAGTGGTGTTACATGTAATTGTCCTATCCAGTCTGTCTTTGGAGATGGGTTGTATGGTTTTTCGGCGGTGTCTCAGTAGAAGTCATTTCAGAAATAATTTGTCAGAAAATTCACAGAATATCCAGATTTGAGAACCAAGACCAGGCCCACTTCAGGGGAGGAGACCAAATTGAAGCTGAGATGGGAGGAAAATGCATGAATGAGGCCAAAAATGGCTTTGGCGTGTTTCTTATGAGGAAATGACAATATAACATGATAAAAAAGTTCCAAAAGTTAGATTTTTAATTATATAGAACCTTTACAAAAACTGTTCAGTTAACTTCTCACCTCCGTCCTCAATCTTGTATTTTTTAGCTATAACACCCTCTTTGGTTCCAGAATGCTATCAAGTCTGACAACTGGAAGGAATTGTACTGACTCTGATGGAATGGACGGGGCTGACTCTGGAATGGGTGGGGCTGACCCTGGTGCAGCTCCACCTTCTGGTGCAGCTCCACCTTCTGGTGCAGCTCCACCTTTGCGGTTCTGCAGCGAGCACCACTTGTAATAAACTGCTACTACTAAAAACTCTTATTTTACATGGTTAAAATTAACCCTAATCCAGCTACATGTAATTTTATTCTATAGTTTGTTGATTTTATTTTCCTGTTGATTGAGTATTTTACCCAGACTTTCTGCTTTTGTGCTTATGTATTGATTTAATTTACTCTTGATTCTCCAGCTCCTCTAGAACCTGGCAAGTTTGACCTTGTCTATCAGAATCCAGATGGTTCAGAAAGAGTGGAGTATGCTGTACCCAGGGGATCTTGGGTAAGTGTGTGTGTGTGTGTGTGTGTGTGTGTGTGTGTGTGTGTGTGTGTGTGTGTGTGTGTGTGTGTGTGTGTGTGTGTGTGTGTGTGTGTGTGTGTGTGTGTGACCAAGTTCTTTTAGATAAACTACATGTTTCAGCTTGACCTGAAAAAAAGTATTTTCATAGATTAAGATCCCTTCTTTAACTTTAGACAATGGTTTAGCCCCTTTTTATAAACGTTTACTTTATTAAAACAGTAATGATTTAAATTAATATGTAGAAGGAAAAACTAGCTGCCAACAAAAACTTTCAAGTTGTTTAGATTCAGTTAGATCTGTCATTTTCTGTGTACTTAAAACTCATCCTGTTTACCTTTGTTTACCTCTGGCAGATCACAGAACGATGGGAGTCTCTGTTGGAACCAAGACTGATCATTTAAATCGGGGAGGAAAACATACATAAAATGTGCAGTCTGCTCGAAACATGGAGTAGCTACCTGCAGCATATTAAAGTAGCTGAGACCTTCTAATTTTAGACAAGGACTTATTGTTTTTTTTTTAAAAGGGATCTGAGTGAGATCAATTCCAAATAAACGTGTTTCCAATAAAACATTGCATATTTTTCTTTTATCATGAGAAAATCTTTTTGTTATTGTCACATGTAAACTTTTGAACTTAAAACTTTGTTTCTCTCTTCACAGAGTGTTAAACATCGCTAAAAGATGCACTATGAACTCTGGGTTATGGAAAAAGGCCCTCTCTTATGTTTATAGGTACAATTTGTAAGAATGAAGTGAGAATGACATCCTGTGGTCAGATTGGGTGCGTTCTTAGTGCCGTTCTGTGAGTTTCATAGCTGTTGCCAGTTACGGATCAGCGCCAGATGATTCTAGATGACAAGGAAAGACTACACAGTAAAGTTGATAGGTAGATACCTAGATTGCGCCTCTAGAGTGGGATCTCTTTTTTGTGGGGTTCCCCAGGGGTCCGTTTTAGGTCCGCTTCTTTTCAATCTATATATTTTACCTTTGGCAGCCATTTTTAGAAAATTCCGGGTAAATTTTCATCTCTACGCTGACGATTGTCAGCTTTATGTGGCCCTAAAATCTGCTGACCCTGTGCAACCACTGACTGACTGCCTGAGTGAAGTCAGGTCCTTGCTCTCGGCTAATTTTCTCCATCTTAATAGCTCCAAACTGGAGGCTATTTTCTTTGCCCCCTGCTCCCCCTCGGCTGTGGAGCCATCTCTGCACCCTTCATTGTCAGTTTTGGTGAAGCCGACAATTACAAGTTTGGGGGTCACTCTGGACGCTTTTAAAAAAATGGATGCACAGATAAATCAGGTAGTCAGGTCGTGTTTCTTTCATTTTCGCCGGCTGGCCAAACTAAAATCTGTCCTGAACAAAAAAGATCTTCAGTCAGTTGTTCATGCTTTTGTAGAGCCACGTATGGACTATGCCAATTCTCTTTTATATGGTATGCCCTCCTCTTCAGTGGTACGCCTCCAACTGGTACAGAATGCTGCCGCAAGGTTTCTTACGAGCATAGACCGACGGCAGCATATCACCCCTGTTTTAGCAAATTTACACTGGTTTCCAGTTCACTTTCGGATTAAGTTCAAAATTCTCCTGTTGGTTTACAAATCTATTCATGAAATGGCACCCTTGTATGTATACCACTGAGTCCACTGATCTCAGGCTCAGGGGGAGAGAGTTCCAGAGTCTGGGGGCCACAACAGCAAATGATCTGTCACCTTTGGTCAGTGGGTAGGCCAGACCCCGAGGGTCAGAGACAGACGAAAGCAGCCCCGGCGGGGTGGGTTGGATCCCGAGGGTCAGAGAAGGACGAAAGCGCAGCCCCAGCGGGGTTGGTCAAATCCCACAAAAGAGCTAAACAAGCATCACTCTTTTCTAACCCACTGAAGCCACGCACGCAGAAGAGAAACAGTTCTCAGTTGTGTCTCCTTCATATGAACTCGAACATCTGTTCTTTTGGCTCATTCTGACAGTTTGTTAGATTGTACATCTCAAACACAGTCGCAGTATCCCCAAAAATCTTGGAAGAGCAGCACATTGGCATTAACTTAATTATCAGTTCATCATGAGGCTGCTCTGTAAACCCACGTAATATCCAGTCGTATGGCACTTCAGACAAGCAACACAGGAACCACTGACACCTGGCACACTGAGCTTGGATAGGAGGTTCTTGCAATTGCTTTCCTCTGTCTCCGACCCTCGGGGTCCGACCGATGCCTCGGTGAACCGCCGCGCTCTCCCCTCCGGGGTCAGCTGGGAGCCCTCCGTGGTGTTAGTCGGACACTGGCTGCCAAAGCACAAAAAACCAAACAAGTTACAAAGGTTAAAAGTGTGGTCGGGACAGAGGAGAGGTTCCTGTCAGAAATAACAGAATGAATCTGATAAATCGTAACCGGTTGTTAAGGATTCGTTCTGTTTGGAGTTAGTTTCATTTGGAAATGTTGTCTGAGAGTGCAACCTGTTCCGAGCTTTCAATCAGTCTGGTTACCTTGGCAACACGGCGTGTATGATCGGGGAACGGAGGAGGTTCTGGGGGTTCTCGTAAAAGTAAACGTGAACTGGAATCGGAATCATGCGGTTTATCCGTCGCGCCACAAAAGGGTCCCAAATCACAGCATGACAGAAGGATTTGCTTTGAGATCAGTGCACTCACAGAGAACACGTTCCCTCCAGAGTGCACACTCTGTTAGCCCTCTCAGGCTCAAACTAAGTTTTGATAAAAGGACCAAAAACTGAGTCCTTCTGGAGTACTTCAGAGTTAAAAAATGCTCATGAAATACGTATGTGGAGTTAACAGGTTGGTATAGGTTTTAACATTGCACATCTGCAACGCCTGCCTCCAGAGGGTTAAATCCTCCAATAAAGCAGATTAGCCATGATATCATTTCAGTTTCCCGTCGGTCACATGTGCCCTTTATTGGTTTTAGCACCAGTTATGCGAAAAAGCAGTTTTTCCACCGACATAATTATTTATTGGGTGAAATAATTTTTGGAGAAGGAACACGTGTGAACGACTGAGACGTTCATTACTGCGGTTCTTCGTTCCACAACTAGATGCTGTTTGCATGCATGGTTAGAGCTGTTCTTATACTTAGGAACATTTCCACGCACAAGTACAATTAGTTGAATACCACACAATCCGTAAAATCGTTCCTATGCATGAAATACGCACAGATCTGTTTGTAAGTATGGTTGATAAATGAGGGCCCTGGTTGTGAATCCGCTAGGCCACATAGGTCAATATGAACATCCATAAATATAATTTATATTTGCTGATATCTTTCAATTTTGAGTAGCAAGAACAGCGTTTGAATAAGGGTAGGTTATTTACATTGTTGCTATGTAAAATAAGAATTACAAAGTGGTGTTTTTTAAATGTTAAAATGGCTTGCCAAAGTACCCTCTTTTAGAGACTGGATGCTGGTTGGAGAGTGACGCTCAACTTGCTGCTTCAGAATTCCCCACAGGTGTTGGACTGGGTTCAGATCAGGATACATACTTCACCCTGTTCTTCTGCAGAAATGCAGCAGCTTTAGATGTGTGTTCTGTATGGTCAGGTGATCAAAATGCCATAAAAAGCTTTACAAAACTGTTTTATTTTAACAAAAAACACACAACGCAACATTAAAATGTGGTTTTACGAATTATATTTGGATGTTTATAACTAAATATATTGCGTGATGTCATGGGGACTCAAATGACACCAAACTGTAGGAATGACCTAGCTCACTTACTGGTGCGGTGAATGTATGGAATTGACAGTCCTTGACAATTTTATGGCGCATTTTGATCCCCATACACACATCACGAAATTCCTTCGCGTTCCGATCGTGTTTTTCCGTAGCCTATCGTGTGACGTCATAGCAGCAGCAGGGCCAGTCGGTCTGGTCTGGTGAAGCCGCGGACTCGGAGGATCAAAGCACCGATGAGCTGGTTTTTTCACCATAAATTTGATTGAGGAAAAAACACCGTGCACGGAGGTCGTTTCAGGAATGGAAGGACATCCTTTCCCCGACCAAGACCAGCTTCTTTGGGTTGTGAGGAGGCTCAAGGAGGTTTTCGACGTGTGTGATGAGGATGCTGACGGCTTCATCCGGATGGAGCACTTGGTGGACCTCGGACTTCAGTTCGGTCAAGGAGAAGAGGTAAGGTTTATAAAAGGCAGGCGAGGTGTGAGTGACTGTCCTCTGCATTCGTTCAGTCATCAGTAGACGGTGGTTGAAGGGATCTGATGAAGGCTGGGCCAGGGAGCCTGTTCTCGGTCATATAAGCCATAACCAGGAGCACCGTGTGCATGTACGAGGAGATAAGAACACACATTTCTGCCTACGTTACTTGTATCATTTGTTCTTCCTTATTTCGATGGAAAACAAAAAACAGAAAAAGTCATATTTCATTTGTTTCTTAAACAGAAATGTCCTTTTTATATTTTCTATTTAAGCCTTTAAATATGAAATGGAAAAATGGACTGCAGGACAGAAATGCATTTTAGTTGTTGATGTTTCAGGATTACGTGGACAGGTGTCAACTCGTGCCCGCGTACAGGGAGTGCAGAATTATTAAGCAAATGAGAATTTTGTCCACGTCATCCTCTTCATGCATGTTGTCTTACTCCAAGCTGTATAGGCTCGAAGCCTACTACCAGTTAAGCATATTAGGTGATGTGCATCTCTGTAATGAGAAGGGGTGTGGTCTAATGACATCAACACCCTATATCAGGTGTGCATAATTATTAGGCAACTTCCTTTCTTTTGGCAAAATGGGTCAAAAGAAGGACTTGACAGGCCCAGAAAAGTCAGAAATAGTGAGATATCTTGCAGAGGGATGCAGCAGTCTTAAAATTGCAAAGCTTCTGAAGCGTGATCATCGAACAATCAAGCGTTTCATTCAAAATAGTCAACAGGGTCGCAAGAAGCGTGTGGACAAACCAAGGCACAAATTAACTGCCCACAGTGGCGTGTCCAGATCTTTTAAAATGGGGTGGCCCAGGTGAGGCACAACTTTGCGCATGGGGGGCACCAATGGTTATGCTTTTTTGTTTTTAACCCCCAAGCCTTTTGTGGACAATGAAAAGCCTATTTAAATAAATTAGTGTGTTGGCACCTGGGGTGGCCAATCAGATTCCAAGGGTGGCATGTGCCACCCCAGGCCACTCCCTGGACACGCCCCTGACTGCCCATGAAGTGAGAAAAGTCAAGCGTGCAGCTGCCAAGATGCCACTTGCCACCAGTTTGGCCATATTTCAGAGCTGCAACATCACTGGAGTGCCCAAAAGCACGAGGTGTGCAATACTCAGAGACATAGCCAAGGTAAGTAAGGCTGAAAGATGACCACCACTGAACAAGACACACAAGCTGAAACGTCAAGACTGGGCCAAGAAATATCTCAAGACTGATTTTTCTAAGGTTTTATGGACTGATGAAATGAGAGTGAGTCTTGATGGGCCAGATGGATGGGCCCGTGGCTGGATTGGTAAAGGGCAGAGAGCTCCAGTCCGACTCAGGCGCCAGCAAGGTGGAGGTGGAGTACTGGTTTGGGCTGGTATCATCAAAGATGAGCTTGTGGGGCCTTTTCGGGTTGAGGATGGAGTCAAGCGCAACTCCCAGTCCTACTGCCAGTTTCTGGAAGACACCTTCTTCAAGCAGTGGTACAGGAAGAAGTCTGCATCCTTCAAGAAAAACATGATTTTCATGCAGGACAATGCTCCATCACATGCGTCCAAGTACTCCACAGCGTGGCTGCCAAGAAAGGGTATAAAAGAAGAAAAACTAATGACATGGCCTCCTTGTTCACCTGATCTGAACCCCATTGAGAACCTGTGGTACATCATCAAATGTGAGATTTACAAGGAGGGAAAACGGTACACCTCTCTGAACAGTGTCTGGGAGGCTGTGGTTGCTGCTGCACGCAATGTTGATGGTGAACAGATCAAAACACTGAGAGAATCCATGGATGGCAGGCTTTTGAGTGTCCTTGCAAAGAAAGGTGGCTATATTGGTCGCTGATTTGTTTTTGTATTGTTTTTGAATGTCAGAAATGTATATTTGGGAATGTGGAGATGTTATATTGGTTTCACTGGTAAAAATAAATAATTGAAATGGGTATATATTTGTTTTTTGTTAAGTTGCCTAATAATTATGCACAGTAATAGTCACCTGCACACACAGATATCCCCTAAAATAGCTAAAACTAAAAACAAACTAAAAACTACTTCCAAAAACATTCAGCTTTGATATTAATGAGTTGTTTGGGTTCATTGAGAACATGGTTGTTGTTCAATAATAAAATTATTCCTCAAAAATACAACTTGCCTAATAATTCTGCACTCCCTGTATTGTGTCCCAGAGTCCGGAGCGCGCGCTGGGCAGGAGGTGCAGATTCCCTCCACCGCACCTGGATTCAGTTTTCTAGATGTGTTTTTGTGTTTGGGATTAGTAAAGAGGCTGAAGGATGTGTGTCGTGACTCCATTGTTCAGTCTGTGGGTGACAGCAGGAAGCGCTAGGTGGGTGCTATAGCTTTAATCACATCCAGGTTTTAGCTCATACATTAGCACACTGAACCTAAACTTTCCTGTTGACAATTTCGTTGTAAAACTTTTTTTACACTGACAAATTAAATTCCTTACTTTGCTTCATCTCTTAACCCCCAAATGTCTGAAAATGGAGTAATTCAGCTGCTATAAAGTGTTTAATCTGTCCAGATCGACTCGGATGGTTGTGATTTGATTTGAAATGAATGGATTTCTCTCTTATAGAATTTATTTCGTACATCTCAGCCCACTAGGCTATTAGCATCATCTTTATTAACCCCAAATGGATTAAATCTATTTTAAAATTGAACAAATAAAAACTATGAAATAAATATCCACATGAATAAATACTAGGCAACTGTGTAATCTGACGATGAAATAACTGTTATGTATAATCTGTCACGTTGAGAGCAGGAGGTTTGGACCCAAGGTGCAGAAAATCCAGAACACACAAGCAGGAGCGGTTGAAAAAGTAAAATCCTTTATTTAGGAAGATAACCAAAAATCCAAGGGGAGAAAGCCAAAACCTAATAACTAAACTCAGACCAAAAAACCAAAAGCTCACCTTCTGAGCAGAGACCTATGGGCCTTTCCCATCTGTACCGGGTCGGCCCGGGCCGGGTAGCGTAGGTTGTTTACATATCTGGGTGGCCTGGTATTTTTCCGGGCCAACCAAGGCTCATTCTCAGCCCTCTTCTCGAGGGGGTCTGCTTCAGGCCGACCAGGGCCAACACACCCACTGCTGACAGCAAATTCACACCTTCCATTAGAGCAAGCCTCTGATTGGTGGGTAGAATCAGCCCACATGGGCTTAAGGCAAGGATGTGTGGAATCAACCGGGCCAGGCTGGGGCCGACTGGGGCCGACTGGGGCTACCCAGCCCGGGCCGACCCGGTACAGATGGGAATGGCCCACTAGAGACTAGAGACAAAACAACGCTGACCTAAGACAATGAACCAACAAACACAGAGTGACAAGACAGCTTATAAACACAGAGGGAGGTAATCGGCGAAACAGGCGACAGGTGTGAGGAGTGTGAGCTGAGGCGAAACTGGTGGAATCAATTAACTAAATGGGCAGGGAAAGAGCTTGGCAGGAGGGCAGATAAACATTAACCTATAAAACATGGATCTAACTAAACCTAAAAGACAGAGGGCAAAAATAAACCACTAATAACCAGATGGTTGAGGAGGACCAATCTAAAGACAACTAGGAAAACCAGGGAGTGACTAGGAGGACATAAGAGGAGAGCCTGAAGTGGGAACAGGAAGGGGCTGGGGAACAAAGGGACACAGAACATGACAAAATCTAAGCTCAGCAATATGAAATATCATTCATTTTTATTTTAAAATGCGTTTATTAATATAAAGTTTTATTTCAAGAATTTTTTTCATAATCCAAATTATTGTTGAGGCACTCCTTGAACCGCCACCTTATCGTGGTGGGGGAGTTTGAGTGCTCTAAGGATCCTAGGAGCTATGTTGTCTGGGGCACTTTATGCCCTTGGTAGGGTCACCCATGACTAATTGGTCCTAGGTGAAGGGTGAGACAAAGTGCGGTTCAGAAGACTCCTCATGCAAGTGAGATCAAAGAGCCAGAGTACCCGGCCAGGAGGGTTACCGGGGTCCCACCCTGGAGCCAGGCCTGGGGTTGGGGCCTGTGAGCGAGCACCTGGTGGCCAGGCTGTTGCCCATGGGTCCCAGCCAGGCCCAGCCCAAACCGGATACATGGGCTCATCCACCTGTGGACCCACCACCTGCAGTGGCGTGATTGGGAGGAGCGGCCCGTCCAATCTGAACTCGAGTGGTGTTCTGTTATTGGACTTCTGCGCCAGTCGAAGCTTGGCCATAACAAACATCATGTTCAAACATAAGGATGCCCATCGGTATACCTGATACTAGGGCAGCCTAGGTTACAGGTCAATGATTGACTTTGTAGTTGTGTAGAGTGTCAATAGTTACATCTTACGTAGGAAACCATCATAGGTGAGATTCCATATAAAATATGGAATCAATTTGATGTATCTTTGAATACCTTTAATCAGAAGATCGGAACTTTTTATTGCAGGGATTAGGTAACACTTCTTAATAACCCAGAGTCAAAAAGAGAGAGAGAG
Source organism: Nothobranchius furzeri (assembly GCF_043380555.1). Taxonomy (NCBI): domain Eukaryota; kingdom Metazoa; phylum Chordata; class Actinopteri; order Cyprinodontiformes; family Nothobranchiidae; genus Nothobranchius; species Nothobranchius furzeri. The sequence goes on along the minus strand of NC_091758.1, from coordinate 11,388,478 downwards.
ACAAGTTTAAACGTTTAAGAAGATTTATTTCCAAACAATTTAAACTAAGGCTAACTCTAACTTTAACTCTAAACACTGTGTGATGAATGGATCTTGGTTGTGAATGAGGCAGGATGGATGGTGTAAATGTGGAATGTTGTTATCAGAACTCTCGTTTCCGGAGAAGCCTTAGTTCTGTGTGGGAGCGAATGTTTTTGCTCTAAACTAGTCGGGAGTTTCAAAAACCACATTCAGACGCTATCTTGCCATCTACATACCCATGTGGAGACCTCCTTGCAGATCCAGAATGCCAGGTTCTCGAACCCTCTTGGTACCGAAGCCGGTTAAACAGCGTACGGCACAACAGACTAGTCTTGGAATGCCCCAAGGGAAGCGGCAGGTGTTTGACAGTGTCAGCGGGACTCTGAAGGGTCAGTGAGTTCAGCTTTTACTCTGAAGTAGTGTTGCGTCAGGTGGAGCTTGCAACAGGTTTGTTTTCCAGCTTGTCGTTTGGTTCTTTGTGGTTAAAAAGTTACGAGTGTCCGGCTCACAACTCTAGAACGTTTGAACTGAGTTAAGAATGATGTGGGAGTCAGTTTTATAATTCAGATGTTTTGATTTATGGTCGAATCAAAATTGGACAACAAATATAAACACCTCACAGATTAGCCACAAGTCAGAAAGGAAAGCTCTGATTGGAGAGACAAAGGAATGCGTCATGTGCTTAACATTACGTGTAATCAGTCTAGTGTGTAGTTTAAAAGTTATATTACTTATTAAAATACTATCATAGGATTATAATAACAAGTAATTAATATTCTCATTTCACAGATTGATTTAACATGATCTTTACATGATTATTTGGACTAACACAGGTATTTGATCATTATTCAATAGAGAGTTTTTGGTCTTCTTTCTTTCTTTTGAGCTGTAGGGGGAGGCAAATAGCTAGTTAACTCATTCACTGCCATTGACGACTAAAGTCGTCATTTTAGATCCAACCGTTCACTGCCAATGACGACTTAAGTCGTCATTTGCATTTTTTTACTGTTTGAGCATCGGAACAAGCCCCCGCGCCGAGAGAACAAACATCTCAGCCCTGAAGCCGATCTTCATCCACATACGTCACAGATCACATGATCAGGAAGCAACACATCCATGTGTTTGGAGATCGTTTTGGGCCGTTCCTGTAAAAAAAGTGAGGCGCGAACCGGAAAAGCGTCTGCAGATCACAATTCGACAACGGATTATGAAAGAACGGATAACGCTTGAAACACGCAGATTCTTCCTGATGTAAGCGGTGAGTCTCCTCTTTGTTTTGGTTGTTTTGGCATCGACATCATGCTAGCGCGCAACGTTCTGTGACTCTTAAAAAACAGTAAAAATGGTTAGAAATGCTGGCAGCGAAGGTCGTTAGTGATCAGGAAATGGCTGGCAGTGAATGAGTTAAAACAGTTTAGATGCAGGGGCATCAAAAGGCCTTGAGCATAATCTCAAGGAGATAAGTTCTTCCTGAGGTGAAAGAAAAACCGTTCCTTCATGACGCCACAGTTGTATCATCTGACCTGAGACCGTATGTTTTGGACACTTGAGTAAAGAGAGGAGTGAAGCTGTCAGCTGATCACGGACCTGTTGCTAGCTGTGATCGTAAGGTGGCCGGTGCCAGTCGTGGCAGTAACCCCCGTACCCGCTGGTGGACACCAGAGGTTAGGGGAGCTGTCCAGCTGAAGAAGGAGGCCTACAGGGTGTGGCTGGTCTGTGGGTCTTCAGGGGCACATTCTAGATAGAGAAGATAGATGGTTTGAAAGAGGAGTAAAATAAGCCATCTATCTGAAACGTGAAAACCCACTTTAATTAGGGGTGGGGCTTAGATTTCACCTTTGGGGAGGCAGTGACCGCTCTGGAGTCCGACTTACAAATATATGATTCCAAAATAGATGCTTCCATTTTAATTTTCACCTTGAAAAAATATTTTGTTGCTTTATGGTTCTTAATTATGCTTTATTCTTCTTCCGGCTCTTGGAGGGTGCAGACGCTTTTCTTCTCCTCTCCTCCATATCTTATCCTCAAGGCCCTTTGTTTTTCTCTGTGTGCTGGGTGCACGGCTGCTTCTGCATTTTTTCCTGGAAGCTGGAAACTGAAATTCACTAAATCGGATCTCGTCAGCTGGTCTCAACGCGATTGATACAATTTTTTCAACAATGAGAACGGGAGAAAGGGCTCCCGGATGCCCCTCCGGGACAGACCCAGTTGGACACATCATGGACTCCTGGAAACAGTGGAACTTGATTTGTTTATCTCAGCTGTCTGTGGAGGACTTTGAAGACGTGTGGATATTCTTGGTGATGGTGTCAGGTTTCCTGCTCATTGGCCTTGGAGGCTACCTGGCTTACCGGAAAATTAACGAGCTGTCGAGGAATATTGGCCTGCTCCCGGAGCTCAGAGATGGATTGCACCGCGCTGTGAATTCACAGACTCAAATAATTGTCGAGATGAATCGTAAGCTTGGGACTTTGGCCGAGATGCATTCATTGGCACAAAAGATGGATGCCATCAAGGATAGAGTGGACAAATCAGCACGGATTGGGGTAGATTAATGTCCATTATTGGGATCTTGGGAGGTTGAGGACCAACAAACTGTAAGACAGAAAGGAAATTGTCTCTGTCTGGCCCCAAAACTATTTCTAATCGGAATCTGGCGCCCTTGAGCCTGCAAGACTCCAACGAAAACTCCCCCCTCAGAAGATATGTGGAATGTGCCGTCGCCAGGCGCGCAGATAGGGTGGGGTGGGGGGGTTGTCCCCCTGCTAGGATGCAGGATGAAGCGAAAAAGGCAAGCAACTATTACTGCTTATTTAAAAAAGACCAACAGTGTAGATTCAGATCGACCCCGATTCGCACCCCCCCCCCCTCCAACTTAGGCCAGAAAGAAAACAAAATCGGAGGTTTAGCGCTTGAAGCTCCTTTTTCCAATTACATTGAATGCAGCATGACGTAAACAAACACCGACTCCAGAGGCACCAAAGTGGTTACTGCTAGGATGCAGGATGAAGCGAAAAAGACTACGATTACTGCGTATTTAAAAAAGACCAACAGTGTAAGTAGGTGGGACGATCTGTCTGTTTATGCATGTTGGTTCTAGTTTCAGTACATTGTTATCGGTGTTGGGACTCACTCGTTATAAGCGCCAAAGCCTCATTGCTGACTTTAACAAGTTTTATCTACAAATATGATCCCTCATGAAGTTACTACTTTACACCAGAAGATAGTGGAGATGTGGAACCTTCAGGCTGAGCAAAGTTTGGGAGGTTTTAGAGTTTGAAAATCGCCTCCCGCCGAGAGGCTCCCAGTCGGGGAGAGGAGGAGATGCGTGCAGTATGAAGAGCGCAAATATTAGATAAAACTTATAATTGCCGGCAGGTCTGGTCTTTGTTGACTGATCACTTTGTCTGGTAATGACTGACTCTGATTATGAAGCAGAATATTGACTCTGATGAAGAAATTCCCTCATCCAGCCGGGAAGATTGACGCTGCTGCAGCATCAGACAGCTGGTGCTGCACGAAAGGTGTGTGGAGTTTACAAACGTTGGGTTTGATGTTGGTTTAACCTTCTCTGGGACGTGATGGATGTAGAAACGATGGTAAAACACCGCAAAGGTGACAGACGTAGCGACAATGTAAAAAAAAAAAACTGTAAAAAAGAGGCAGATGCCGATGCATTATATATGGAAGTCAAGTGTGCCACATAATCATAAAAAAGTAAAATATAAAATTAAAAAATAGATTTGTATATTTATATATAAATTAAAACTTTCCAAATAAAATGAACATTTATAAATAACGTAAAAATACGACGGAACATCTGTTGGTCAGGCTGAAAGATTGGGAACCACTGCTCTAAGTCAGGGATTCCCAAAGCTGCCGCTAGGGGTTGCGCGAGGTGAAAAGTGTAATGGCTGCAGAGCTCAGAGAAGTCTGTCATATGTCACCATTAGCGTAGCCAGAAACTCATTTGTGGGTGGGCCTAAGGAAAAGTAAGTGGGCCCAATAAATGTAATTGAAAACATGTATATTTTTGCGCGTGCGCACGTGTCCTCCGCATGTGTCCTAGCTTCATAATAACAATGCGCCGGGCTTCAGCGCTCTGGACTGCGCACGCCGATATGTTCCGTATTTGATCATTTTTAACGGTGTTGGAGGAATCTGAAGGTGAGTCATTCTGGCAGACTGTAATTAACACCTGTCTCATGCAGGTGTTCTGACGTTGTAAACCTCACACACAGAACATTGTGGATGTAACTAAATAAATCAAGAAATGATTCCCATTCAGGCTATTAACAGCGCGCTGAAGATCTGAAGTTCAGAGTGCGTCTGTCAGAGGTCAGACGCGTTCCAGCGGAACCACGGCTCACGGGTGCACATGTGAGCACATCTGGGATGGGCAGAAGTAATTTTACAACATTGGTTTAAATAGCGCCAATAGCGAGACGCGGTGACTGGAGCGGCTCATGGAGCTGTGCCGCACACACACACACACACACACACACACACACACACACACACACACACACACACACACACACAGATTCAATAAGCGTGTACGCTGCGCAAACTCCGGCGCGCCGTCAGACTGAAGACAGAAATGAGCGCTGCCTCCTCCGTGATAAAAACTTTTAAGAGGTTTTATAACAACATTTTTCGTTCCTGGTCAAATTAAGATATTAGCTTCTATTTTGGGATGACGTATTAAAGTCGGGTCCGCTCCAGCCAGCGACTCCTCATGAACCTGACTACAACTCCCGTTACTGCAGCATTTGTTATTCCAGTCCGCGTGGCAGCGGATCGCAGATTCAGCCACACCATAAAACAGCAATAAGTCGGTCTGAGGCAAAAGTGAACCTCATATCTTTTCCATCTTTCCCCCCTATAGACATTTGATTACGCACAAGTAGGTGATCAGCTCAGGTTTACGCAGAGCAGAAGGAAGGAGAGCGCTTTGGCCACAGGTTAAACGTTCCTACTTTAATAAAACTGTTAAATTGCATTCTTTATGTGCTACCTGGGCACTCTAAATATTTATTTAAAATTAAATCAAAGGAAATTGTAATGGTATCGAATGTTTATTAATTACTATGGTATTTAAAAAATGAAAGTGATGGGGAAAAAGGTCGATCATATTTTTTAAACCCTGGCTGTTTAGCTTGACGTCGGAGATATATATATATGTATATATATATATATATATGTATATATATATATATATATATATATATATGTATATATATGTATATATATATATATATATATATGTATATATATATATATATATATATATATGTATATATATATATATATATATATATATATATATATATATATATATATATATATATATATATATATATATATATATATACATATATATATATATATATATATGTATATATATATATATGTATATATATATATATATATATATATATACGTATATATATATATGTGTATATATATATATATATATATATATACGTATATATATATGTATATATATATATATATATATATATATATATATACGTATATATATATATACGTATATATATGTATATATATATATATATATATATATGTATATATATATATATGTATATATATATATATATATATATATATATACGTATATATATATGTATATATATATATATATATATATATATATATATATATATATACGTATATATATATGTATATATATATATATATATATATATATATATACGTATATATATGTATATATAT